>NW_022986378.1:0-57648 GCF_902500255.1 Thalassophryne amazonica | reverse complement strand
ACCCATCGGATGGCACCGGGTTCAGCTGAGAGTGGTATGAAATTACCACAGAAATGGAACCATTTGCTTAATGAGAAATAAGTGGAATTATAGGCTTTACAGCAATGCAACCATCATTTATTTGGTATGATGTTTGTGATGGAGGGGAGCAAAAAGGCTGAAAGGCTAACTCAACCTTAAGGACGGGTGATTACGAGACGGAGTTCATCAGCATAGATGCATTAAAAAGACTCCACTGGATCTGACACAACTTCAAGCCGACCTCTGGATTCATCAAATACAAACACCAGTAATTTTGCATTACTATGAGCTCATACTTCAAGTTATTCAAATAAATTAATTCAGAAGAATAGCAGTTGCAAAACAAGCAATAATTAGTCTTTTACATAGTGCATAAAATGTCATGGTCAACAGTACAAGGAAAAGTGTGAGCTGCCAATTATATAAATACACAACTGCAAATAATTTAAAAAAAAAATGCAATAACAGTCATCTCAATTTCTTCATGTGAAATTCATGAGTAGAGAAAACTAAATAATGGTGAAACTTTTTTTGAGTTATTAAAAATGCATCCAGTCATCCAGCAGAAGGAATCCAAGTGCTGTCAAAACATTTATGATATTTAAGGCAAAACATCTATATTACAATAATCAAGTGGCCTCTGTGTGCATGTGTGCGTGCATGCGTGTGTATGGCTATGACTGCACAGAAACCAGGGAGAGCTGACTTTTTGCCGTTTGGTATGGTTATGTATTTTGGGTCAAGGATGAATGCTGCGAAAAACAGCAAGTTGATAGGACTAATGTTTTGGAGAAATAGCAATATTAGCTAACAACAGTGACAATAGATGTTGTGCTGCAATGTACCATGGAAGTACGGGGTTGGGAGTTTTAGTGTTGTTTTTGTGGTTCTGTTAGTTTAACAGTGTTATTAGTGTTATTGATTTATTGTGGTTTAGTCAGTTTAGATTAAGTGTCATGTTGCCATTAACCATGAGTGAGTTGTGTTGTGCTTTTGATGTCTCCAGCCACCGTCTCTGTTTATGGGTGTGTAAAAATAAGACCAGAAAAGACCAAAAGCATGCATCAGGTGCGTGCGTGTATATCTTCGATCATGGACAAACTGGGAAGAGCTGATGTTGGCCGTTTGGTATGGCTGAACGGCCCAAAATAGAATGTTATAGGATTAATGTTTTTGGAGAAACTACAGACATTAGCTAAATATGAAACAATGGATGTTGATTAATTACTTGTGGACTCACACACAATTCCAGCAGGGGGGATAAATCATCTTTATATTAAAAGCATAAGTGTGGGCATGAGTGCATGCGTGGGTGTATGATTTATTTAGTAAGTTCAATGTAATACATAATAAGATTGTAAATAAACTGGATGACACAGAAAGAATGAAACACTTATTCCATTGTGGTCCATTTAAAATCAAATGGACAAAATAGAAGCAATAATAAATACAATACATAATAATCCTCATAGTAGATGTGTGCATGTGATAATAAGAACCTAAACAATTTATAAATACATTAAGACAGTAAATTAACATTAAAAAAATATTAAAATAACAGAAAAAAGGGATGAGTACTTCTTCTAAAAACTGTTGAGGTCTAAGGTCTAAGGTTCTAAAAACATTCTGGACTCACACACCATTCTATCTCATTACAGAAACTTTGCATAATTTATTACCACCCTTGGAAAACGTCAGCTACCTATTTTATAAATACTACCCAATCTAGAGTTTGTGGATCCTCACGGCAACATGCTAGTTTTAATTTATTTCAGACAGGACAGTTATATCCAAAAACACCACAACAATAAAAATGCTTGTTTATGCTAAAAACTGGTTTGACTATTTTGGAGCCTATTTACAAGGTTGTTGAACAATTATTTTCAAGCAATAGCCAAGTACATTGTAAATGTACGCATAAACCACATTAATTCATGTTACATTTTCTTCTAATTACAGTTTTAAATAATGTGGCATTGAGTGTAATTATTGCTAAAAAAAAAAAAAATTATTTCCAAATACAGATAAGCTAATGGTGTGGACAACCTATAGCTATGAAAATGGCATGGGTTGATGATTAACCCAAAATAACAATGACTTCTTGAATCAAATGTTTGTTTGTTTGTTTGTTTGTTTGTCTTTTAAGTTAACTGATCAATGCAAAACAATGTCGGACTCTGTAGTTTCTCTGGGCCCCTCCCAATCGGACCGGGAGTGACATGTTTAGCCGCATGTTCCTCCTTGAATTGCTGGCTGTCTGAGTGGTGTCCAAAAAATGAGGTGGGCTTCATAGATAATTGGCAAAGCTTCTGGGGAAAACCTGGTCTTGTTAGGAGAGAAAGCATCCATCCCACTTTGGATGGAGCAGCTCTCATTTCTAGAAATCTGGCCAATTTTCTTAAATCCTCCAAACCGTGACTATCCAGGGATGGGACCAGGAAGCAGAGTTGTAGTCTTACACATCTCTCTGCAGCTTCTCTCCCCCTGCCATCCCCTCATTACCCCATCCCGTAGAGACAGTGCCTGCTCCCAGACCACCAATAACCAGCAAAAATCTATTTAAGCATAAAAATTCAAAAGAAAAAATAATATAGCACCTTCAACTACACCACAGACTAAAACAGTTAAATGTGGTCTATTAAACATTAGATCTCTCTCTTCTAAGTCCCTGTTAGTAAATGATATATAATTGATCAACATATTGATTTATTCTGCCTTACAGAAACCTGGTTACAGCAGGATGAATATGTTAGTTTAAATGAGTCAACACCCCCGAGTCACACTAACTGCCAGAAAGCTCGTAGCATGGGCCGAGGGGAGGATTAGCAGCAATCTACCACTCCAGCTTATTAATTAATCAAAGACCCAGACAGAGCTTTAATTCATTTGAAAGCTTGACTCTTAGTCTTGTCCATCCAAATTGGAAGTCCCAAAAACCAGTTTTATTTGTTGTTATCTATCGTCCACCTGGTCGTTACTGTGAGTTTCTCTGTGAATTTTCGGACCTTTTGTCTGACTTAGTGCTTAGCTCAGATAAGATAATTATAGTGGGCGATTTTAACATCCACACAGATGCTGAGAATGACAGTCTCAACACTGCATTTAATCTATTGTTAGACTCGATTGGCTTGCTCAAAATGTAAATGAGTCCACCCACCACTTTAATCATACCTTAGATCTTGTTCTGACTTATGGTATGGAAATTGAAGACTTAACAGTATTCCCTGAAAACCCGCTTCTGTCTGATCATTTCTTAATAACATTTACATTTACTCTGATGGACTACCCAGCAGTGGGGAATAAGTTTCATTACAGTAGAAGTCTTTCAGAAAGCTCTGTAACTAGGTTTAAGGATATGATTCCTTCTTTATGTTTTCCATTGCCATATACCAACACAGGGCAGAGTAGCTACCTAAACTCTGTGAGTGAGATAGATTATCTCGTCAATAGTTTTACATCCTCATTGAGGACAACTTTGGATGCTGTAGCTCCTCTGAAAAAGAGAGCCTTAAATCAGAAGTGCCTGACACCGTGGTATAACTCACAAACTCGCAGCTTAAAGCAGACAAGTTGGAGAGGAAATGGCGTCTCACTAATTTAGAAGAGCTTCACTTAGCCTGGAAAAAGAGTCTGTTGCTCTATAAAAAAGCCCTCCGTAAAGCTAGGACATCTTACTACTCATCCCTAATTGAAGAAAATAAGAACAACCCCAGGTTTCTTTTCAGCACTGTAGCCAGCCTGACAAAGAGTCAGAGCTCTATTGAGCTGAGTATTCCTTTAACTTTAACTAGTAATGACTTCATGACTTTCTTTGCTAACAAAATTTTGACTATTAGAGAAAAAATTACTCATAACCATCCCATATCGTTATCTTTGGCTGCTTTCAGTGATGCCGGTATTTGGTTAGACTCTTTCTCTCCGATTGTTCTGTCTGAGTTATTTTCATTAGTTACTTCCTCCAAACCATCAACATGTCTATTAGACCCCATTCCTACCAGGCTGCTCAAGGAAGCCCTACCATTAATTAATGCTTCCATCTTAAATATGATCAATCTATCTTTATTAGTTGGCTATGTACCACAGGCTTTTAAGGTGGCAGTAATTAAACCATTACTTAAAAAGCCATCACTTGACCCAGCTATCTTAGCTAATTATAGGCCAATCTCCAACCTTCCTTTCTCTCAAAAATTCTTGAAAGGGTAGTTGTAAAACAGCTAAGTGATCATCTGCAGAGGAATGGTCTATTTGAAGAGTTTCAGTCAGGTTTTAGAATTCATCATAGTACAGAAACAGCATTAGTGAAGGTTACAAATGATCTTCTTATGGCCTCAGACAGTGGACTCATCTCTGTGCTTGTTCTGTTAGACCTCAGTGCTGCTTTTGATACTGTTGACCATAAAATTTTATTACAGAGATTAGAGCATGCCATAGGTATTAAAGGCACTGTGCTGCGGTGGTTTGAATCATATTTATCTAATAGATTACAATTTGTTCACGTAAATGGGGAATCTTCTTCACAGACTAAGGTTAATTATGGAGTTCCACAAGGTTCTGTGCTAGGACCAATTTTATTCACTTTATACATGCTTCCCTTAGGCAGTATTATTAGACAGCATTGCTTAAATTTTCATTGTTACGCAGATGATACCCAGCTTTATCTAATCCATGAAGCCAGAGGACACACACCAATTAGCTAAACTGCAGGATTGTCTTACAGACATAAAGACATGGATGACCTCTAATTTCCTGCTTTTAAACTCAGATAAAACTGAAGTTATTGTACTTGGCCCCACAAATCTTAGAAACATGGTGTCTAACCAGATCCTTACTCTGGATGGCATTACCCTGACCTCTAGTAATACTGTGAGAAATCTTGGAATCATTTTTGATCAGGATATGTCATTCAGTGCGCATATTAAACAAATATGTAGGACTGCTTTTTTGCATTTGTGCAATATCTCTAAAATTAGAAAGGTCTTGTCTCAGAGTGATGCTGAAAAACTAATTCATGCATTTATTTCCTCTAGGCTGGACTATTGTAATTCATTATTATCAGGTTGTCCTAAAAGTTCCTGAAAGCCTTCAGTTAATTCACAATGCTGCAGCTAGAGTACTGACAGGGACTAGAAGGAGAGAGCATATCTCACCCATATTGGCCTCTCTTCATTGGCTTCCTGTTAATTCTAGAATAGAATTTAAAATTCTTCTTCTTACTTATAAGGTTTTGAATAATCAGGTCCCATCTTATCTTAGGGACCTCATAGTACCATATCACCCCAATAGAGCGCTTCGCTCTCAGACTGCAGGCTTACTTGTAGTTCCTAGGGCTTGTAAGAGTAGAATGGGAGGCAGAGCCTTCAGCTTTCAGGCTCCTCTCCTGTGGAACCAGCTCCCAATTTAGATCAAGGAGACAGACACCCTCTCTACTTTTAAGATTAGGCTTAAAACTTTCCTTTTTGCTATAGCTTATAGTTAGGGCTGGATCAGGTGACCCTGAACCATCCCTTAGTTATGCTGCTATAGACTTAGACTGCTGGGGGGTTCCCATGATTTCACTGAGTGTTTCTTTCTCTTTTTGCTCTGTATGCACCACTCTGCATTTAATCATTAGTGATTGATCTCTGCTCCCCTCCACAGCATGTCTTTTTCCTGGTTCTCTCCCTCAGCCCCAACCAGTCCCAGCAGAAGACTGCCCCTCCCTGACCCTGGTTCTGCTAGAGGTTTCTTCCTGTTAAAAGGGAGTTTTTCCTTCCCACTGTTGCCAAGTGCTTGCTCACAGGGGGTCGTTTTGACCGTTGGGGTTTTTCCGTAATTATTGTATGGCTTTGCCTTACAATATACAGCACCTTGGGGCAACTGTTTGTTGTGATTTGGCGCTATATAAATAAAATTGATTTGATTTGATTTGATTTGATCTCATGGTAAAAAAATAATTACACAACACCTGGCTATTTCAGGGAGAGGCCCCAGGAACCTGGGTATGGAACTTAGGTGACCCTGGGGCTCTTGGACTGACTTTGTGGGGATGGACTCTTGATGGAGTGGTGGTGGCGTGGCAAGCTGGTGCAATTTTGGGTGTTGCGGTCCACTTTCCAGATGGCTAGCATGGGTAAATGCTTGGTGCCAGAGCTGGGGATGTCCTCCAGTACTCTGGTGCTACTGCTTTGGACTTGAGCGCGTTGTCTGCTCTTACCCCAGTGGACAGTCTCAGGTGAAGCCTTGGCTAGCCCTCTATTGTTAGGGGCTCTGTCTACTGTAAGGACTCAGAATCTGTGTGATATATCCTGCTCATAAGTCTGGTCTATTCTCACATGCAAATTGGTTGGACACCTGTTCTTCCTGGTTTGCAGTCCTCTGGTTAACTGCCTCCGAGGGACAAGGGGTTGGGGGTAGCCACTGGACCTCTTACTGTGCTTTGCCTCTCCTGACGTGGCACACACCGTGGCCGTGGGCCCCCTGTGCAGCTGTGGGACCCTGCCTATAGTTTGTGTCACTGATGGAACTCCTCACATTCATTCACTTTATCACACATCCTAATATGTTTGTCACACACTAGTTTTGCAGCTCTCACATGCACTAAATGAACACAAAGGCACTCGTACAGTCGTGTAATACGCACATTTATACTTTCTAACTCAGGAAAAACTGTACATTTCTATCACTATTGTTATTATGAGAGGTGGAGCGAAGTCACTGTCAAGTCATTCTCAAGTCATCAATCTGCAAGTCCCAAGTCAAGTCTCAAGTCAGCTTGCAAACAATTGGTGGTCATTATGACTTGAGACTTGACTTGGGACTTGCTAATTCATGACTTGATGGTCACGTCGTTCCACCTCTGGTTATTATCATGATCACATTCTGAGTCATCCAGGTCATGGTATTCAAGTAGGATGAGTCAGTACAGTTACTATAGTGAGAGACTCGGATATTTATCCTCTCACTCACCGATGTCACAGTTATCCAAAGAAAAGCGTTAAGCATTGCAGGTCACCGGCGGCCCCTTGAGTTCAGGTGTGAGTTATGATTTGTCTTACTCGAGGAGAGGTGATAACAATGTTTCAGGCTCTGTGGTACAGAAGAAAGGATAGAATTATGAGTGGGAGAGAGGCGGTATCTCAGCCCCCCGTCCCTGTGTAGAGAAGGATTCATCACTTTAACAAAGACACTACTGTGACCTAGAACTGATGAAGCCTTTCTGGATGAAGAGTGAAATGTTTTCAAGGAACTAAACAAGTGCAATTGACTTGACTCAATCTACTTGAACCTCCTCTGATGGTTTTCAGTTCCAGTTTTCATTGATGTTCTATTACTGTTAATGTCACTTTTAATGAAAACATTAAATAAATAAAAAAAAATTAAAAACGTGGATCTCTGATTGAGAGTATTTATTCACAAGCAGCTTTGTAAAAGTCAAACTAAATACCACTTAGAAAAAGCAGATCTGACATTTTGGTTTTATTGTCTCTGCAGCTGTATATATAATATTTTAAATTCATATAATTCTGTTGTTATAAGGTATAGTGTCATTAGATTTGCTCCACACATTAAAAGGTCTCCAACTTTGTTATACTGCAACCTTTCATTTAGAAAACTATACTTTCACAACATTTTTTAGTTTTTTTTATTATTATTATTCACATTTTTTTGATAAAACATTCAATTACCTTTGTTGTTACAAGGTGTAGTGGTGTAACCAAATTCACTTCACACATCAAAGTGTTCCTACGGACTATACTACAGCAATTAGTTTGAAAAAATGTAATTTGGTATAATTTTGGATAGTTTCACAATTACAAATGTTACAACTTACGAATTTTTTTCACACATCAAAGGTCTCTTGACAGCACTTAGTTGGAAAAAATATACTTATATATACTTTTACGTAATTTTGGAGATTTTCAATTTTTTATTTTTTTGGCAGGGAGTGGGGTCATTTTGCATTATTTTAGAGATTAAAAAGTGAAAAACAAATGACACTACACTTTGTAAGCTACCGTGCATCCGGAAAGTATTCACAGCGCTTCACTTTTTCCACATTTTGTTATGTTACAGCCTTATTCCAAAATGGAGTAAATTATTTTTTTTTTCTCCTCAAAATTCTACTCACAACATCCCATAATGACAACATGAAAAAAGTTTTGTGTGTGTGTGTGTCTAAATTTATTAAAAATAAAAAGCTAAGAAATCACATGTAAATATTCACACCCTTTGCCCAATACTTTGTTTATGCACCTTTGGCAGCAATTACAGCCTCAACTCTTCTTGAATATGATGCCACAAGCTTGGCACACCTATCTTTGGGAGGTTTTGCCCATTCCTCTTTGCAGCACCTCTCAAGCTCCATCAGGTTGGATGGGGAGCATCACAGCCATTTTCAAATCTCTCCAGAGATGTTCAATCAGATTCAGATCTGGGTTCAGACTGGTCCACTCAAGGACCGTCAGAGTTGTTCTGAAGCCACTCATTTGATATCTTGGCTGTGTGGTCCTTGTTATTGTCCTGCTGAAAGATGTCACCCCAGTCTGAGATCAAGAGCACTCTGGAGCAGGTTTTCATCCAGGATGTCTCTGTACATTGCTGCATGATGCTGCCACCTCCATGCTTCACTGTATGGATGATACTGGTTAGGTGATGAGCGTTGCCTGGTTTCTTCCAAATATGACACCTGATATACACCCCAAAGAGTTCAATGCGGCACCAGTGGAGGCGGTTCATCCAGGTCCGCGTCATCAGTGGAGGCGGTTCGTCCAGGCCCGCGGCGTCGGTGAGGTCGATGTGTTCGGGCCCGCGGCATCGGCTACGTCAGCGGCTAGCGGCGGCTGCATCCGGGGCTGGCGGCAGCGGCGACGTCTGGGGCTGGAGGCGATTACGTCTGGGGCTGCCTGTGGCTACATCCGTGGCTAGCGGTGGCTGCGACCGTGGCTGGGGGCGGCTGTGAACGAGGTTGGCAATGGGGAGGGTTGGTGTGCGGCTACCGGACCTGTGGTGGTGGAGGCTACTGGTGAGAATTGTTTTTGTAATCAATAGTGGCCATACTGAGCCACGATAGTCGGCATGGCACCACCCAGGAAAACAGATAAACTCGAGGAAGATATAGAGGAGATAAAGACCTCATTAAACCGTATATCAAAAGACATGTCTAATTTAGACAAACTGATGGTGGAGATTAAAGAACTCCAAAATCTGGTTAAAGAGAAGGACAAGATCATTAAGAAACTTGAGCAACGTGTAGATGAACTTGAACAATTCACTAGAAAAGATGATGTTATAATATCTGGACTAGAAACAAAACATCGGACATATGCAAGGGTGGTGGATTCTGGTGGAGCTAGTGGGGAGGATGCACCACCTGAAGAACGACAATCATTGGAACAACACGTTACAAACTTTTTATATCAAAAAGGTGTTGTCATCCATCAAGACATGATATCAGACTGTTATACTATTCCAACTAAAGATAGAAAAAATAAACTATCTAACATTGTTATACGATTTACAAGCAGAAAATATAAAAATGAGTTATTAAGACAGGCAAAGAATTTGAAAGGAACGAGTGTCTATATAAATGAGCATCTAACCAAAAAAAAAAAAATGCAGATATTGCTAGGGAAGCAAGACTACTAAAAAAACAGAAACATATTGTTGCTACATGGGTCTGGAATTGTAGGGTGTGCATTAGAGTAAAAGAAGGAACAAACGGTATACAAATCAAAAACATGGAGGACCTTACGAAATACAGACCTGAGTAGACAATCAAATATGACGTCTGTTGGTAATTGGACCAACAAAAAATCAGATCAAACATGGAAACAGATGATAAAATATATGACATAGACACTAATATTGATGAAAGTATATTTGACTTAAAAACGATTGGTTGTGAGTATTATACGGTAGAACAGCTGAATAGTGAAAAAATTGCAGAAGATACCCTGTCACTCATACATATAAACAGCCGAAGCTTGTATTGTAAAATGTCACAAATAAAAGATTATTTAAATCAGTTTAAAAATAGATTTAGTATTGTTGCAATCACTGAATCTTGGCTTAAAGATGATCTCATGGATGAAGTTCAAATGGAGGGATATGAGCTGTATTTTGTAAACAGAAGATATTAAAAAGGTGGTGGTATTGCTCTGTATACAAAAACAGATCTGATGTGTACAATTGTTGAAGAAATGACAATTATGAATGATGTCATAGAAATTGTAACAGTGGAACTTGTACATGAAACATCTAAGAATATTCTAATCAGTTGTGTATACAGAGCACCAGATTCTTGTGTTGTGAAATTTACAGATAAAATAATTGAATTATTCCATCAAATTAAAAACAAAATGCTTTTTATGTGTGGGGACTTTAACATTAACATAGAAAGCTCCAGTTGCCAAAGATTAAGT
This sequence comes from Thalassophryne amazonica, assembly GCF_902500255.1. Classification (NCBI taxonomy): domain Eukaryota; kingdom Metazoa; phylum Chordata; class Actinopteri; order Batrachoidiformes; family Batrachoididae; genus Thalassophryne; species Thalassophryne amazonica. Next base: position 47,227 of record NW_022986378.1, on the reverse strand, counting down.
GATTTTGTGAATTCAATGTATAGTTTGGGGTTATTCCCCTTGATAACAAAACCAACCAGAATTACATCACAAAGTGCAACGGTAATCGATAATATATTTACAAACAGAACAGATGAAAGTACGTCAAACACATTAGATTATTTGCTGCCGCAAATAATCTAATGTGTTTAACGTACTTTTGTGAATATGACTGCAAAAATCAGTATGAGATTAGTTGATGGGATAAGTGCAATATTATTTCTAGATAATGTGGGACTGTATGAATGTGTGTGTGTGGGAGTGCTTAATGCATCCATAGGGGGTGGGGTGGTGGGTGATTTTTTTACTGTTGTAATTGTATTGTAATATATTTTGTGCTTAGGACTCCTTTTATAAGCTAAGGTAGCTTCTTGGGAGATCCTTTTTACAAATTTCAAGAAAGCTTCCTCAAATGCATACTTCTTGAAATGTAAATGAAATGTCTTTTTTTTTTTAAATATTTGTAAATAAATTTGTATTGAATTATCAAGAATGGGATCTTCATGACAGATATTAGCGATCATTTACCAATTTTTTCAATATTTAAATATAAAAATAGGTACAACAAAAAAATTGTTATAAACTTTAAAAGAGATAAGTCAGTAAAAGCCTTAGAGGCATTAAAATATGACCTTAAAAATCAAAATTGGGAAAAAGTTTATGTCAGTGATGTTAATGTAGCATATAACTCATTTATGAAAATATTGATGAAATCATACAATAAAAATTGTAAATTAATTGAAATTACTAAGAAAAGAGTAAATAAACCATGGCTGACAAAGGGAATAAAAAATGCTTGTGCAAAGAAAAACTATTTATACAGGTGCTTTTTAAAATTGCAAACGAAGGAATCAGAACATAAATACAAAAAAATATAAAAATAAACTATTAACAATAATTAGGAAACAAAAAAAGATTATTACAGTGAACAACTAAATAAGAGTAAAGATAATATGAGGGTAACATGGGGAATTATAAAAAGTGTGATTGATAGTGATGGAGCGAAAGCAACTATTCCAAATTACTTTGTTAAGGAAAATAAAGAGATATATGATATAAAAGAAGTTGCAAATGGGTTTAATGATTATTTTTCAAATGTAGGATCAAGTCTGGTGGGAAATAAACCAATAATAGAAGATAAATTACGTACATTGGTAAATACAGTCAATAGTATTTTCCTGGACAATGTGGAAAAAGATGAAATAAGAAATATTGTAAAAAAAAACTGTGTAAGTAAAAGATCGACTGACCATGAAGATTTAGACATGATGACTGTAAAAAGTATAATAGAAATTGTTATTGAACCATTTACTTATATTTGTAATCTGTCTCTGTCAACTGGGATTTTATATATTCCCATTATATAAAAATGGAGACAAACATAATTTTTCTAATTACAGGCCAGTATCATTGCTTCCACAGTTTTCTAAAATTATGGAAAAAGTTTTTGTGACAAGATTGGATAAATTTATTGAGAAACATCATATTTTAAATAATGCTCAGTATGGATTTAGAACAAAACATTCAACAGCTATGGCAATTATGGAACTAATAGAGAAAATATCAACAACAATAGATAATAAAGATTATTTTGTAAGTATTTTTATTGACCTGAACAAGGCTTTTGATGTTATAGACCACTCAAGATTGCTTCACAAGTTACAACAATATGGAATAAGAGGTGTTGCACATCAGTGGGTAAAAAGCTACTTAGAAAATAGAAAACAGTTTGTTCAGATAAATAATACCAAATCAGAATTGTGTAATATTATTTATGGAGTAGCACAAGGATCTGTTTATTTTGTATATCAATGATTTTGTGAATGTATCCAATGTGCTTGGCAGCATTTTATTTGCTGATGATACAACGCTGTTTTACTCTGGGATCAGATATACAGGAAGTAGCACAAGTGATAAATACAGAGTTGGAAAAAGTTAAACATTGGTTTGATATAGATTGTCACTAAATATTAATAAGACAAATTTTATATTGTTTAATGATAGAGCGAAAAAAATAATGTGTCATTACAAATAGATGGAATGGATATACAAAGGGTAAAAGAAACGAAATTTTTAGGAGTCATGATTGATGAAGATCTTACATGGAAGTCACACATAAATTACATAAAAGGAAAAATAGCGAAAGCAATTGTTGTTTTGCATAAAGTAAAATATTCATTAAATAGTTATGGTTTATTAACAGTGTACAATTCATTGATTGTCCCATATTTAACTTATTGTGTAGAAATCTGGGGATCAACATATACAACCTATATACAACCTTTATTTATTTTGCAGAAAAGAGCTTTAAAAGTGATTAGTAACAGTGGTTTTAGAGATCCATCTAATCCATTGTTTATTAAGTATAGGGTACTTAAATTTCATGATTTAGTCTATTTGAAAATATTACAAACAGTGTACCAAGTTAATAAAAATACTTTACCAACAAACATTCAAAATATGTTTGAAAAAAGAGTAAGTAGTTATAAATTGAAAGAAATAGACGTCTTTAAAAAACCAAGATTTAGAACCAAAGTAAAGGAAAGGAGTATTGCAGTAAATGGTGTCAAATTATGGAACAATCGTAATAAAGAAATGAAAGAATTAAGGTCACTTAAATTATTTAAAAAACGTATTAAATTAGATGTATTAATTAAGTATGAAACTATGAAATAAGTCAGTGGGCTGCAAGAAAGTAAAAAAAAAAAAAAGGTAAACTTAATAATGTTTGGAGTGTCTTAAGTTTAAATGTAACCTGTCAGAGATGTAATCTATTAATTAATGGTCATAATTATGAAATGGGTCAGTGGTATGTGACAAGTTAAAGAAATGCAATCTGTTAAATAATGTTGACTATGATGCTGGATATTGAAAGATTGTATTGTTAAAAGGAGCAGAAATCATAAGACTTGTTCTTCTTTCTGCTCCTTTTCATTCTGGTATTGTGGTGCTTTGTTTTTGTCTTTTAAATGAATGAAATTATTAATGTTTGTCTCATCAGACCAGAGAATTTTGTTTCTCATGGTCTGAGAGAAGTGCTTTTTGGCAAACTTCAGGCAGGCTGCCACGTGCCTTTTACTGAGGAGTGGCTTCGATCTGACCACTCTACCATACAGGCCTGATTTGTGGATTGCTGCAGAGATGGTTGTCCTTCTGAAAGGTTCCCCTCTCTCCACAGAGGAATGGTGGAGGTCTGACAGAGTCATCTCCCTGACTAAGGCCCTTCTCCCCCAATCGCTCAGTTTAGAGGGACGGCCAGCTCTGGGAAGAGTCCTGGTGGATCTGAACTTCTTCTCTTTCCAGATGATGGAGGCCACTGTGCTCATTGGGACCTTCACAGCAGCAGAAATGTTTCAGTACCCTTCAACAGATTTGTGCTATGAGACAATCCTGTCTCAGAGGTTTACAGACAATTCCTTTGACTTCATGCTTGGTTTGTGCTCTGACATGCATGTCTTTTACTTTTAATAAATTGGCAAAAATCTATAAGAAAAACAACTTTTTCACACTGTCATTATGGGGTACTGTATGTAGAATTTTTAGAAAAAAAAATTTCATACATTTTAGAATAAGTCTGTAACATAAAATGTGGAAAAAGTGAAGCACTGTGTGATACTATCTGAATGCACTGTGTGGAATATTTAATCAAATGTTGTAGTACAACCAGCAAGAGAGCTTTCATGTGGGTAATCAATCTGGTGGCACTACACCTTATTACAATGAGCTTAGCAGAGCTGCCAACCGTCCCGCATTGGGCCCCGTGCCCCGCGTCCCCCATGAGTGTGTGTGGGCCGCCCATTAGTCCCGCAGTAGTGTGGGTTTGGGCATGCCGCCAGACGCCCCTAGTTATGCTATGTGGGCACGCATGGGTGTCCCGCATACATAGCTCAGGTATTGGCAGCTATGACTTAGTGAATAATTTATCAATTAAAAAAATAAGTCTCTAAAATTATGCAAAATGACACTTTTCCAAAATGAGTACTATAGTATAACCAGCAGGAGATCTTTGATATAGACTGATTTAGTGAAAGCACACCTTATGACAGTGAAGCTACTGAATACGTTTTTAGTGTCTCTTTTCATTTTTGCACTTTGTAGACTGTCCCTACGCAGGACTTTAAAGTTTATTCCACTTTTTACCCATAGGAGGCAGCAAAACGCAAACGCAAACAAAGATGATGTTGTTGCTCTCTCGCTTGCCGTACTTTGTTCCGCTTTTGTTTTGACGTTGTTGCTAAGCGGGATTTCTTCCTGGTTACTCTGCGCAAATATATATATAATTAAAACAACAAACAAACAAACAAACAAAAAAACTACAGGATTGAAGAAACTTCCAGATTAATGTGAATTTCAGGAAGAAAAAGCGACTGCACGCTAAAGGACCCGTGAATGCACACACGCTGGAGCTGCCAGGTAACTGTTCTGCTTCTTCGCTCACTTTGTGACGCCAACAGAGTTAAACAGCAGTTTTAAGCTTCATTAATTTATTACTTATGGTGCAGTTTTGTGTACCGAGAAGTTTCTGCAAGCGATAATATAATGTTGACAACTTTTCACATGCCCATCAAGAACTGGTATAAAGTTAGCACACACAAACTGTGAGAGCCCCCCTACCCCCTACGCTCATGCAAATACGACAAACATTTCTTTTATTAATATTTGGATGTTGACGTGTTATTTTTGCTTTGAAAGTTGAAAGTAAATAATAAAAGGCAGGCATTACGTTTCCGCAGAGTTCCGGTTCAGGCCACAATGTAAACAAACATTGTGAAGCCAGGGGCATTATGGGAAACGTTACTTAACTGCAGATTGGGAAGAATTTAGGGATGAAGGACCTTGCCCAAGGTTAGTGTAGCAGATAACTGAAACAGTCATTCAAATGGTGATACAAGCACCAAAGTCGGCACAAATTCCCTTTAGGCATTGCCCTTGTAAAAAAGCATGTGAGCCACTTGAATCTTCAAATTGATGGCCATTTTCCAAGACAGCCACGAATAAGGTCCCGCATGTAAATGAGATGTTTTACCACAAAATCTCACCACTTTGGGCAATTTGGATGCTCTTGGTGTCTAATGGTGCGTTTACACATAGGCAAGACGCATTACGAATGTCATATTTGCGTCATTCTTGGCACATTCCTGACATTCTTAATGTGACTTAACGCATCTGAATAGGTTTCTTAATGCTGCGTTTACACATAACGACGACAAGCCACGAATGCCACGAAGTACACATTCTTGGCCGCTGATCACAAATGTGATGATTTGGGGCAGAGGCGTCAGGTGTCCTCAGGAACTGCTGCAACCTGTTACCACACGTTATGATTAATGGCACATGTTGCCGGAGAATTATCAGGAACCATTACGCACGGTCAAGAACAGTGTTCCGCTTAGCACGTAACAGCGCATCGTTAAGTTGTGTCACGTTGTGAACGAGGTGAATTGTCTCCACACACACACCCATATTCATCCAACCGAATTCAGATCGCTCCAGTTTTTCGGAACTTTGTGACTGCATGCATAGTTGGGCTCTGTGCCATGGAGTGGCGCAGAGAGGAGGAGGAGGACAGCACCAGATGTGTGGCTTCATGCGGCTCTCGTCTGGCGCATTTTCCCAAACATCAGGCACATGCAGCAGGTGGAACACCTGCAGGAGCGCGCTGAAGAGCACTGAAATTAGACTTTTAGCCGACTTGGTGTCAACAATCAAACTGAATGGGGTGCAGCAGGGTTTAATTGTGCGCACGCTTCTTCCTCCGCCGGACTGGAGGAGGTGCAGAGATGTTGGGCTGCACGTGAATCTCCTCTCGCTCCTCTGGTTCCAGAGGGTCAGACTCGTTCTCCCGCTCATCGGTTACAACAGCAGGTGGAACACCTGCAGGAGCGTCCTGAGGCGCTTCAGCAGGAACTGCGGAACGACATTTGGAGCCGAGTTTAATTGTGCGCACGTGACAGAAAACTGATTCGCCGTGGCGCACAGTGAAATGTGACGCCGCGTTACAAGTCGTGTCAAAACTTGACAGGTTCCGTGTCACTTTGTAATAACGCGTGACAGTTTGGGCTCCAAGAACCATCACAGGAACCACTACAAACGTTGTCACGTTCTATTAAGGATCAATACTCATCAAGACGGATCAATACGCTCAGTTGCGACCTCCACGACGTGAGACGAAATGAGGATGGTGTGTGACATTCGTGGAAGATTTTTTGACAGGCAAAAACATGCTCCACGAATATCAAGAATATCATGCACCAACACGCACCATTAAGAAACCTATTCAGATGCGTTAAGTCACATTAAGAATGTCAGGCATGTGTCACGAATGACAGAAAAATGACATTCGTAACGCGTCTTGGTTATGTGTAAACGCACCTTAATAGTGTGTGTTAGTGTGTGATATTCGTGATTTTCGTGGAGCATGTTTTTGGCTGTCAAAAAAATCTTTCACAACTGAGAGTGTTGATCACAACTGAGAGTGTTGATCCGTCTTGATTAGTGGTGATCCTTAATAGAGTGTGACAGCGTTCTTCTCTGACGTTCGGACAATTAAACCCTGCTGCACCGCATTCAGTTTCATTGCTGCAGTATGCTGAAGGAGTACAGTGATGCCAAGTCAGCTGAAAGTTTCGTTCCAATGATCCTCAGCACGCTCCTGCAGGTGTTCCACCTGCTGCATGTGCCTGATGTTTGGGAAAACGAGTGAGACGAGAGCCGCGTGAAGCCACACATCTGGCTATCCGTCTCCTCCTCCTCTCTGTGCCACTCCATGGCACAGAGCCCAACTAAGCATGCAGTCACAAAGTTCTTCTGCTGTGGAGCGAACTGGAGCGAATTGTTCAGCAGCTGATGGATGAATATGGGTGTGTGTGTGGAGACAATTCACCTCATTCAAAGTGTGACAGAACTTAACGATGCGCTGTTATGTGCGATAGCGCGCAACAACGCAGAAACTTATTCTTGACCGTGCGTAACGGTTCCTGATAATTCTCCAGCAACACGTGCCATTAATAATAACGTGTGGTAACAGGTTGCAGCAGTTCCTGAGGACACCTGATGCCTCTGCCCCGAATCATCACATTCGTGATCAGCGGCCAAGAATGTATACTTTGTGGCATTCGTGACTTGTCGTTGTTATGTGTAAACGCACCTTAAAAGTGGGTTTTTCACTATGGGAAAGCCAAAAATTCAACTCCAAGCAAGGAGTTTACCTAAACTATTTCTAACAAAGGATGATTAAAAATATAGATAGACCATGACGCATGCTGTGAAATAGTTTGATTATTTGAATGTACAAATGGAATGTTCAGTTACTTGCACATTTTGCAACATCATGTATATTCACAACATGTCTTACAAAAAGATGAAAGCACAGTCATGTCCATGTTTGTCACTGTAGAGTGCAAAGAGACAGACACAGTGTTCACTAATGTACGTACATCTGTTCCCAAAAGTTCACACTAGCCATCACTGGTCCCAGCAGTTAGCTGGTGTCATTTGTCCTAATTTAATTAATCTATATTTCTAGTTGTCATGCACATGAATTTGAACTTGACCTAAGCTTCTGAGTGATTTTTTAAATGTCCTAAATTTGGATTCTACATGGTAAAAAATGTATATATATTTGATGCCAGAATCATCCATATTAGGCATGGTCTGTGCATAGTTATTGCAAAAAGCAGTATTTCTGTACTGGATATAGTGGCTATCTTGCAAATGGGCATTTCCCCTGAAGTACTCTGTTATCTGCTGCACTTGTTCTTTTTTTCACTACAATAAGGAATTTTGCTTCAAAGTATGTATGTAGACCTGAGTTAAATTTCCAGTCATGCTACCCGCCTGCGCCTTTGGACAAAACACTTCATTTTTGTTGTTCCACGCCACTCAGCTGTAAATGGGTACAAACCCTGGCTGGGGAAGTAATCTGTGATGGACTGGTGTCCTGTCCAGGGTGATTTCTTGATCTCATGTGCCTCACGCTACACTGCACAATGAGGATAAGCATCGGCACCAATGGCCCTCAGGGCCTGTGTAGAACTTAATTCTTCTTCAGCTAAAGCTGAAAGTCTACTCTGGAAGAATATCTTGATTGTTTCATTTTATCTCCATTGCGGTGGTATAAAGAACCAAAATTACAAAAAGTCACTAACTACTTGTGGACCTAACTATATTTGTAGCTGTCTTGCACAGTTTATTGGACTTGAAAGTCATAAGGAATATGTTTAACATTCAGACATTCAGCTAAAGTATTAGGGCATTGATAACAAAGTCAGATGAATGCTATATGCATTACTCTGTGTATATAATCCATCCCTACTTTAGTACCAAATTTAATTGGATACATTAACATAATTCTAGGTTAAGCTGTCATTTTGAATATTTGTTTACAAGCCCTTTACAGTCAGTGGCTGAGGTCTGTAACATTGAGATGTTGGGTTTCTTCCGTGGTGACTGTCTGCCAGGCTCAACTGTTCTTCATTCCTGCTTGTTTAAGGTGAATTTTGCGTTCAGCAAGTGTTTGGCATACACAATTTGATTCAGGATAGGTCAATTCAGTGTGCACTGTTTTGCACTGTTTACATTGTATTTTATTAAATGTATTTAAGTCATGGGTTAGTGTTCTCCGTTACCACGACAGATTTCCGTCATTTGGAAAATTTAACCACACATACGTGTGCGCACGTGGTGTCATGCGTGTTTTGGGGTCAAAATATGATAGTCTCACTGTCAAAGCAACATTCCATTCTGCACTAATCAAAGCAGCAGCAATTTCAGCGTAGATGGCACCGCACTTTGGAGGAAGGGACTGTGTGAATTTTCACTCCTCTCCGCTCTGTTTACTGCTTGCCATGAGCCGCGGTCCTTCTCCTCCCTGTCTTTGTGAGAACATGGGTAGACCTTCCCCAAGTAGAGCAGGGCTTGGCTTTGCTTTGAGGCTTAAATAGTTTGTTGTATTATTTAGCTTTATCTTAATTTTCCTCCGCTAAAACCCTAAAGAGTATATGTCTGTGAGTAATATTTACCTTTTTTTTATATTAAACCAACCTGTTATGGTCTTCTGAAACAGTTGATAGATGTATTTTATAACTTAAAAACGGAACCAATGCTAATGCGTTAGCATGTCTATGGCGTTTCCAATTTTAAAGTTAGCACTAAGCTGTTCGCATCTCAGCACAGTTGGTGTGCATTTGTTTTCTGTATAATAAATAATGGCTTAGCGTTTGTTGTCGTAAAAGAGTCAAATGTATTACGAATTATAATATTTTTTGTTTATTTTTATTTATATATTAATAATAATATAGCAACAACAACAAAAGTAATAATAACTAATATTGCTATAATACAATTTTAGAGAAACAGACAAAAAGAACCTGATAAAACAAAACACAACAGAAAAGGTAAAACCAACTAACAATGAACATAAATAAATAAATATAGAAATAAATAACACCTACACCTCCACTTCATCCCTGTTTTATTTAAGTTTAATGACAGTTTGTTTCGGTCAAACCACATCTAAGCTGTGTTTTTACACAAGAAAAAAATAAAATGCAGTAAACTGCACATTTGTGTCTTTTGTCATGAAAATATCTTATTAAATATAACATATTAAACTTTAGTCAGGCCTTTAAAATACTTTTGTGGACTCTTGCTGTAATATGTTGTCAGTGGTTGAGATAGTTGCTGTAGGCATCTAAAAATGCTCATAATCGGGTGAAACCTGATGGAAATCTCTGTGGTGTGTCGGTGATGTATGTCGTATGCACAAAATAAAACAAAACATTACTCCACGTATGTTTTTGACTATAATATAACATCACAACTTTATTACAAGCTCAAACGTTGATGTTGCGTGTGTGTGTGTGTGTGTGTGTGTGTGTGTGTGTCTTGGGGGGGTCACTGCATCATCGTAGGTGCGCTGTATATGTTCCTGCTTTTTTGTCCTTTGCCAATCACACCTATGACCTTGGGAACTGGATTGCAGCCACTCAGACAACCAGTGCACAACATCTATCGTGTATGTGCCACAGCCAGGTGAAACATGGGCATCTCTTTAGCCTTCTTCAGCCATTGAGGTCCTCAGCAACTGAGGCACCTGCATGCTGCATCATGTTCAAAGAAACGTGCCACATCCAGAATATCTCAGCTGACATTCTCTCACTCATTGAGTGATGCTGCTCATCTCGCTTTCCTTAACCCCTCCTGTTGGGTTTTCTTGATATGGCCAGTTGTTGTCAAGGATTTTCTTTTCCTCTCATAAGGAAAATTATTGTTAGTCATCTGCCACATTTGCTTTTGTAGTCTTTGGGCCCTTTGAGATTCCCATAATCAACATTTGTTAAAAGTGTGCACAGAGTAGTTTATGTGCCTGTGACTACATCCCCTGGCAAAAATTATGGAATCACCGGCCTCGGAGGATGTTCATTCAGTTGTTTAATTTTGTAGAAAAAAAGCAGATCACAGACATGACACAAAACTAAAGTCATTTCAAATGGCAACTTTCTGGCTTTAAGAAACACTATAAGAAATCAAGAAAAAAAGATTGTGGCAGTCAGTAACGGTTACTTTTTTACACCAAGCAGAGGAAAAAAATATGGAATCACTCAATTCTGAGGAAAAAATTATGGAATCACCCTGTAAATTTTCATCCCCAAAAGTAACACCTGCATCATCAGATCTGCTCATTAGTCTGCATCTAAAAAGGAGTGAACACACCTTGGAGAGCTGTTGCACCAAGTGGACTGACATGAATCATGGCTCCAACACGAGAGATGTCAATTGAAACAAACGAGAGGATTATCAAACTCTTAAAAGAGAGTAAATCATCATGCAGTGTTGCAAAAGATGTTGGTTGTTCACAGTCAGCTGTGTCTAAACTCTGGACCAAATACAAACAACATGGGAAGGTTGTTAAAGGCAAACATAAAGGCAAACATACTGGTAGACCAAGGAAGACATCAAAGCGTCAAGACAGAAAATTTAAAGCAATATGTCTCAAAAATCGAAAAATGTACAACAAAACAAATGAGGAACGAATGGGAGGAAACTGGAGTCAACGTCTGTGACCGAACTGTAAGAAACCGCCTAAAGGAAATGGGATTTACATACAGAAAAGCTAAACGAAAGGCATCATTAACACCTAAACAGAAAAAAACAAGGTTACAATGGGCTAAGGAAAAGCAATTGTGGACTGTGGATGACTGGATGAAAGTCATATTCAGTGATGAATCTGCATTGGGCAAGGTGATGATGCTGGAACTTTTGTTTGGTGCCTTTCCAATAAGATTTATAAAGATGACTGCCTGAAGAGAACATGTAAATTTCCACAGTCATTGATGATATGGGGCTGCATGTCAGGTAAAGGCACTGGGGAGATGGCTGTCATTACATCATCAATAAATGCACAAGTTTATGTTGATATTTTGGACAATTGAAAGGATGTTTGGGGATGATGAAATCATTTTCCAAGATGATAATGCATCTTGCCATAGAGCAAAAACTGCAAAAACACTCCTTGCAAAAAGACACATAGGGTCAATGTCATGGCATAGGGTCAATGTCAGTGAGCAGATCTGATTTGATGCAGGTGTTAATTTGGGGGATGAAAATTTACAGGGTGATTCCATAATTTTTTCCTCTGCTTGGTCTAAAAAGTAACCGTTACTGACTGCCACAATCTTTTTTTCTTGATTTCTTATAGTGTTTCTTAAAGCCAGAAAGTTGCCATTTGAAATGACTTTAGTTTTGTGTCATGTCTGTGATCTGCTTTTTTCCTACAAAATTAAACAACTGAATGAACATCCTCTGAGGCCGGTGATTCCATAATTTTTGCCAGGGGTTGTACTTCAAAGTGGCAAAATAACTGTCAACAATTATACATAAAATCAACTGTTGGATGTTTTATTCACTTACTTGGATATTAATGGTTAATCCTATTCATATATAAGGTCATGGTCAGTGCATATGGAGTTATAAGTGTTTGCTTGCTTAAAATAGTTTGTTGTGAAATAACTTTGCTGTGCTGTTTAAAATAAAATACTTGTTTGGTCAAAGATGCAAGACTGTTTGGTATATGAGCACTGTGTGACTAATATGGAAATAATGAGACCTTTCACTGTGCTACTCATCTAAATGTCTAGAATGCTGAAGACCTGAAAGTGCAGAGTTGGCCTCTGAAAATATGAGCGCCCATTACTGAAGACAGTTTGTGGATACCATTAATTTGCGGGAAAGGCCCCTGATGAAGTGTTTATTTTTTCCCACAGAAGTTTGAAGGATTACCAAGTCATTAATGGTAACCTAATACCAGTGATATATGATGTGTCAGGCAGCTCTGTACAATAATGAGCTTATCATATCTTCAGAAGTGTAATTCCAGATCTTGAAACTGAGGATGCCATTTGTTCAAGGCTGACTCTTGAGTTGAATGTTTTCAAAAATACAAACAGAATGTGGACAGAATAAATGACGGTTGATAGTTTTTAAGGACATAAGTCAATTATTTAAGCATTTACACAAACCAGAACAGTAAACTTAGATTTCCCTCAGATTTTTCTGCTGCTGATCTGCAGCCTACTATAACGGAAGTCTCCTTGTCTTTCCTGCCATATATTTTTCATGAGGCTGTTCCAATCCTAACAACTCTGGAAATATTGAGCAATATCCCCTTAGCTGATGGACAGTGGATTAATAGGTTTCTCTTTGTTTTCATTTAGAATGAAACATGCAGTCATGCATAGAGTTTAATGAAAAGAAGACACTTTGTTTCCTTGAGGAGAAGAAAAGTCTTACAGGACATCCAGTCCTGTAATTTCTTACTCTTAAATTCAGAAAAGACTGTGATGATGATCGCTGGTCCCGCGGGACACAGACATCAGTTTGATCAACTAATGTTAAAGATATACAGCCACTAAGCTTTTTAAGATTTAAGGCATAAAATAATCTTCTTTGGCACCACTGTAATTTTATTTCTAATTTTATTTTTATTATTAATTTTATTTACTACCCATTAAATGGGTTGCCAATCAGAGGCGATTGCTCTAAGACTGCAAGGGAAGCTCAGCTTCCCCTAAAATGTCAAAACATAAGTGATCAAATATATATTGTTGTGTGTACGTCATTGACTAAATATGCGCTACAACACGCTCAACTTTGTTCAGAATCAGCTTCTTATCACTGGTAACGACGCGGCTTTCCTCTCACTCATTCCCGCAGCTTTACAATGCTTTAAACAGTGTGGACGCTGAGCGTCCACAGAGTTCAATAGCGAAGCAAAGAGTGCGGCGAAACGAGACGAGTCATTGGATAAATGCTGGGCTTAGTGTCTCTGGGGGTCTATGGGGCAGTGGGCTGGCCTTGGCTGGCCCGGACGCACAGCTTCTGCATGATGATTGGATGATCTGTCTGAGGCTGAATCCCTTTTTGATTGACAGCGAAATGAGCGAATCAGCGATCTTTTGGTGTAAACATCCGTGGGAGCATTTTTTAATTTTCATTCTGTTCTGAGTTGAACCGGAGACTTTCTTAATCCTCCTAGCGGCATTTTCTTTGTTAAAAACGACTAGCGACAAATCGAGCTTCTATTTCTGGTGGGTTTTTTTTTTGTAGCTGCTTGTGTTTGGAGACTGACTTCTATCACTCTTTCTGACTTCTGTTGCAGTTTCTGTCCCTGCTGAGCCCCTCCACCGTCACAAAGCACTCACAGGCGGACACACTTCACACTAGCCTCGTGCCAGTCCCAGCTAGCGAGCTAGCTAGGTAGCAAGCTGCACATAATGGCAGACAATTTGAATGTTGTGGACCGGATTTTGGCGAAGCCATTTGATAGTCTTCCTTACAAAGAAAAACTTAGAGTTAAACAGCAGGGCAGATCAACTCCTCAGATTAATTTGGTGCAAAAGGTGGGGAAAAGTAACAGGTCTTTTCAGCTGTCCTGGTATGACAAAGTGAGCTGGCTGACTGGAAGTGCTGTAACAAATAAAATGTACTGTTGGCCATGCCTCTTGATGAAACCATCTCAGGGATGTGTTGTCTGGTCAAAAGTGGGTTTTGGGGATCTGTCCAACTTTGACAGGGCATACAAAAGGCATGAAAAAAGCAATGAACATGTGAGTGCATGTGCAAGGTTAAGTTGCCTGGGCAGAGTCAGGGTTGAGCATGCAATCAGTGAAGGCGCTCGCATTCAAGTGGCAAAACATAATGAAGCAGTTAAACAAAACAGAGCTTTCCTAAACTGCCTTGATGTGACTTCCTTGCTTGGCCATGAGGAGCTGTCATTTAGGGGGCATGATGAGAGTGTTGAATCATCCAACAAGGGGAATTACAGGGAGTTTAATGAAACATTAGCTAAATATGACTGTGCTGGCCACACAATTCCAGTCATCAGCTGTGTTTTCTGGTATGTCCCATGCATTCCAAAATGACTTGATCTCTGCTCTTTCAGCCACTGTTTCTGATGAGATCAAGGATGAAATCCAGGCTGCTCCCTTTTTTGCATGGCAGGTGGATGAAACAACTGATATAGCTTGCCATACTCAACTCTCTGTCATTGTTCGCTATGTGGATAGGGCAGGTAAAATTCAGGAGCGCTTTATTGGATTTTTTGATGTTTCTCGGGGAAGAGATGCTCAGTCTGTTTTTGAAGTCTTGAATGATGAGAACATGCAGGGCTACAATTTCAGGGAGAAACTTGTGGTGCAAACCTATGATGGGGCTGCTGTCATGGCTTCAGCTCTCAATGGTTTGCAGGCCAAAGTTAAAGCAATAGCCCCCAGTGCAATGTTTGTGCATTGCTATACACACAGAGTGAATCTGGTTCTGTCTCAGGGGGCTAAATGCTTATCTGAGTGCAGAATATTTTTTGCATTACTCTCTGGGTTTGCCACATTTTTATCAAAATCCACAAAGAGGATGTCTTTTCTTGAGTCTGCAGGCTGCTCAAGGTTGCCCAGAAATGCTCCTACTCGATGGAATTTCACATCACGGATAGTGAGCACTGTGGCAAACAATTATGATGCCCTCCTGCAAACTTTTGAGATGATCATTCAATCAATCAATCAATTTTTTTATATAGCGCCAAATCACAACAAACAGTTGCCCCAAGGCGCTTTATATTGTAAGGCAAGGCCATACAATAATTATGTAAAACCCAAACGGTCAAAACGACCCCCTGTGAGCAAGCACTTGGCTACAGTGGGAAGGAAAAACTCCCTTTTAACAGGAAGAAACCTCCAGCAGAACCAGGCTCAGGGAGGGGCAGTCTTCTGCTGGGACTGGTTGGGGCTGAGGGAGAGAACCAGGAAAAAGACATGCTGTGGAGGGGAGCAGAGATCGATCACTAATGATTAAATGCAGAGTGGTGCATACAGAGCAAAAAGAGAAAGAAACAGTGCATCATGGGAACCCCCCAGCAGTCTACGTCTATAGCAGCATAACTAAGGAATGGTTCAGGGTCACCTGATCCAGCCCTAACTATAAGCTTTAGCAAAAAGGAAAGTTTTAAGCCTAATCTTAAAAGTAGAGAGGGTGTCTGTCTCCCTGATCTGAATTGGGAGCTGGTTCCACAGGAGAGGAGCCTGAAAGCTGAAGGCTCTGCCTCCCATTCTACTCTTACAAACCCTAGGAACTACAAGTAAGCCTGCAGTCTGAGAGCGAAGCGCTCTATTGGGGTGATATGGTACTACGAGGTCCCTAAGATAAGATGGGACCTGATTATTCAAAACCTTATAAGTAAGAAGAAGAATTTTAAATTCTATTCTAGAATTAACAGGAAGCCAATGAAGAGAGGCCAATATGGGTGAGATATGCTCTCTCCTTCTAGTCCCCGTCAGTACTCTAGCTGCAGCATTTTGAATTAACTGAAGGCTTTTTAGGAACTTTTAGGACAACCTGATAATAATGAATTACAATAGTCCAGCCTAGAGGAAATAAATGCATGAATTAGTTTTTCAGCATCACTCTGAGACAAGACCTTTCTGATTTTAGAGATATTGCGTAAATGCAAAAAGGCAGTCCTACATATTTGTTTAATATGCGCTTTGAATGACATATCCTGATCAAAAATGACTCCAAGATTTCTCACAGTATTACTAGAGGTCAGGGTAATGCCATCCAGAGTAAGGATCTGGTTAGACACCATGTTTCTAAGATTTGTGGGGCCAAGTACAATAACTTCAGTTTTATCTGAGTTTAAAAGCAGGAAATTAGAGGTCATCCATGTCTTTATGTCTGTAAGACAATCCTGCAGTTTAGCTAATTGGTGTGTGTCCTCTGGCTTCATGGATAGATAAAGCTGGGTATCATCTGCGTAACAATGAAAATTTAAGCAATACCGTCTAATAATACTACCTAAGGGAAGCATGTATAAAGTGAATAAAATTGGTCCTAGCACAGAACCTTGTGGAACTCCATAATTAACTTTAGTCTGTGAAGAAGATTCCCCATTTACATGAACAAATTGTAATCTATTAGATAAATATGATTCAAACCACCGCAGCGCAGTGCCTTTAATACCTATGGCATGCTCTAATCTCTGTAATAAAATTTTATGGTCAACAGTATCAAAAGCAGCACTGAGGTCTAACAGAACAAGCACAGAGATGAGTCCACTGTCCGAGGCCATAAGAAGATCATTTGTAACCTTCACTAATGCTGTTTCTGTACTATGATGAATTCTAAAACCTGACTGAAACTCTTCAAATAGACCATTCCTCTGCAGATGATCAGTTAGCTGTTTTACAACTACCCTTTCAAGAATTTTCAGATAAGTACATGGATGATGACACATTAGACTGTGACAAAGGCCTTCTGATGAAACTGGAGGATTTTGAGTTTGTGTTCATGTTGTACACATATGAACAAATCTTCTCTGAGACTGATGTGGTGTTTGACATTGTCCAGCAGAGAGCTATGGATGTTCTGTACTGCAAGAAAAGAATTGAGTCTCTTCTTGCTTTTGTCAAAGAGGTCAGTGGGGGCTTTCCAAGCTGTTTATGCCAAAGCAGCAGATCTCACATCAGACCCACAAACTGAGCCCACGAGAAAACGCCGTCTGTCACAACTACAGGATCCCAAGGAGCGCTACAGAAATCTGTACATGGCCATCCTAGACAATCTCACAGAGCAGCTACCTCGGCGTTTTGCAAATTTGGAAAGTCTGCGCTTCTTGGAATTGGTCAATCCAGGGAAATTTGATGAGATGAGACAAGTGTTTCCAGAGACGGCATTTCAGAGTGTCCTGAAAAGTTTTGGCCAGTTCTTTGATTCAGGGCGACTGAGGTCTGAACTTCAAGTCCTATATTCAAACCAGGACTTGCAGGGCAACAGGGGAAAGCTATGTGATTTCTTGCTCTTTCTGAAAGACATGGAGTTGGACAGTGCAATGCCTCAGGTGTACAAACTATTGTCATTAGTGGCAACGATTGGAGCTACATCTGCAGGTGTAGAGAGGAGCTTCTCCTGTTTAAAGCGGCTCAAGTCTTACACCCGCAACACCATGGGCCAAGGCCGTTTAAGCAGCCTAGCTCTGCTGGCCATTGAGAGGACACTAGTCAAGTCCCTGGAAAAGACGCCTTGTTGGTACGACAGGGTCACAGATCATTTTCTTGAAAAGGAACGGAGGGTAGAATTTACGTATAAATAAACCGACACATTTTATGATGTAGGCCGAAATTGAGCTTCCCCTCCTTGAAAGACCAGCATCCGCCACTGTTGCCAATATGATCAAAATTTGCATTGTCCAGAAAAAAGTTCCCCTGATGCTTTCTTTCATCTGCATAGTATTAAAAAGATTGCACAGCCATTTTCAAATCTCTCCAGAGATGTTCAGTCAGATTCAGGTCTGGGCTCTGGCTGGGCCACTCAAGGGCATTCACAGAGTTGTCCTGAAGCCACTCCTTTGATATCTTGGCTGTGTGCTTAGGGTCATTGCCCTGCTGAAAGATGAACCACAGGAGGAGGAGAAGTTTAGCCAGGACAGGAGGGTCCTGGCTAAACTTAAATCTATGCTGGACCACGAGTGTCACCCCCTGCAGGATGTTCTGTCTGCTCTTGAGAGCAGTTTCAGTGACAGACTCATCCACCCTCGCTGTGTGAGGGAGAGATTCCGCAGATCGTGTCTCCCGGCTGCTGTCAGACTGTACAGTGAACAATGCTAGTACTGTGGTAACCATAGCAACCAGGACAATAATCAAGTCATTGCCTGCTATATTTATTAGGTGCAGTAATTTAACTTATGGTGCAAACTTAAGTCACTTTACCTACTATATTTTAACCTGTCCATATTGTAAATATCAGAGTAACTTATCGTACATTTCATTCTGGTCACTTTATCTGATCACTTTTACATACCGACAGTGTATATCATCCCGGAGGTGCAGCATTGAACTGAACAAGGGTAGCCTTAGCGTTACCTGGCACTCAGTGCTTTTTTAGTTCTTGTTTTTTAAGAGATACTTGTCTGTTTTATTGCATGCCCTTCTATTCCTACTGTTCTGTGCTGCGATGTGACACTGAAATTTCCCCATTGAGGGATGAATAAAGGCTTTCTTATCTTATCTTACCCCAGTCTGAGGTCAAGAGTGCCCTGGTGCAGGTTTTCATCCTGGATGCCTCTGTATATTGCTGCATTCGTCTTTCCCTCAATCCTGACTAGTCTCCCAGTTCCTGCCACTGAAAAACATCTCCACAGCATGATGCTGCCACCACCATGCTTCACTGTAGGGATGGTACTTGGTTTCCTCCAAACATCATGGCTGGCATTCAGGCCAAAGAGTTCCATCTTTGTCTCATCAGACCAGAGAATTGTGTTTCTTATGGTCTGAGAGAGATGCCTTTTGACAAACTCCAGGTGGGCTGCCATGTGCCTTTTACCAAGGAGTGGCTTCTGTTTGTCCACTCTACCATACAGACCTGCAGAGATGGTTGTCTTTCTGGAACATTCTCCTCTCTCCACAGAGGAATGCTGGAGCTCTGACAGAGTTCTTGGTCACCTCCCTGACTAAGGCCCTTCTCCCCCGATCGCTCAGTTTAAACGGGCAGCCAGTTCTAGGAAGAGTCCTGGGTGATCTGAACTTCTTCCATTTATGGATGATGGAGCCCACTGTGCTCAATAGGACCTTCAAAGTAGCAGAAATGTTTCTGTACCCTTCCCCAGGAGAGAGAAAACTGACCCACCTTTCGTCAAAAAAGTGACAGCTGCCAATCAAAATCGGCCACGTCACTAAGCCCCGCCCCCTCTATGACGTCATAGCCAATCAGAATCGATGACGTCACTATGTCCCGCCCCTAAGCCCCTCCCCTAGTCCCGCCTCCAAGCCCCGCCCCTTATGACGTCACAGCCAATCATAATCGATGACGTCATTATACCCCGCCCCTAAGCTCCGCCCCTGATCCCGCCTCCGAGCCCCCGCCCCTTATGACGTCACATCCAATCAGAGTCGATGACGTCAGTATGCCCCGCCCCTAAGCCCCGCCCCCAGCTCCTCCCCTAGTTCCGCCCCTGGCTCCTCCCCTAGCCCCACCCCCAAGCTCCTCCCCTAACCCCGGCCAAGCACCGCCTCCAAGCCATACCTCCCCTCCCACCCAGGGTCTAATATTTTAATGTCATTTTATTTCATGAATTAAAGAACGATTAAAAATACCTAGATCTTTTTAATGTATTAAAGAATTAACTAATTCTGAAATAATTAAACATAAATCACTGTCTATTATTTAATGACCCTTTAATATCTTTAATTCTTAAATTATTACGTTTCCTTTTCTGTTTTTTAATTCGTAAATTAAAGAAGGGGAACAAATACCCGTCTCTCTCGGCTGTAAGTCTTTGCAGCAAGACGGTCAAATACCCACGCATAGAGCCGCTCGCGGAAACATGACCCCACGGCTGTAAAACCTGTTGCAGACGCTGTGTCTGTGTGAGTGCGTGTGTGTGTGCGTGTGTGTGTGTGTGTGTGTGTGTGTGTGTGTGTGTGTGTGTGTGTGGCGGGACACCCGCTGAGCGGAGATGCTGCCCCGAGGTGATGAACCCGAAGAACAATAAACAATGCTCCTTATCACTCACGCCAGATGATGTTTTCTTTTAAGATATTAGCCGATCGATCATGGGGCGCGGGACACCCGCTGAGCGGAGATGCTGCCCCGAGCCCGAACAATAAACAATGCTCCTTATCACTTACGCCAAACGGTGTTTTTAGAGCAAAAGGTAAGGAATTACGCCCCGCGGACGAAGAAGGGTTTAAAAATCCCCTTTCGACGATAGAGTGACATACAGCATTCACCATGGCGAGACGAACTCCGATCCTCCGCTACATCTGCGAGACCCCGGTTAACATCACCATGACAACAGAAGGCTCGCTTGCCCCAAAAAAAGCGAGAATGTACGTCAGCCGTCTGAGCCAGCCGATACCGGAGGAAGATCTGACGTACAGCCTGGAGGGGCACGAACGTTTAACTTACACGTTCGACCCGTATTATGCCCAAGTAAGTTTCTTCACTCTGGCCGAGGGTGAGACTGCCACTCGAGGAACCCCACGGGTGGCGCTTACTTCCGCCGATTGGGGTGTCTTCTCCGCGGCGGCGGGCTCGATGATTCGCGACACGGTCAACCCTGAACCTCCAGGAGATCGGACGCCGGAAAAGAAGAAAACACGCTTCCAACTCACCTGGCTCAGCGCCCAGGGGCCTCGCTATAGGGTGATATTCCAGCGTGGACCTCCTGACACTGTCTCTGAGGGTGAAATTAAGTTGGAGCGGGTTAGTGCCAGCGGCCACGTCAGAAGCGTCACAGCTGCGGCTGAGAGCTGGCATGAGATGTTCAACACCTGCAACGACAGGATTACGGGCCTCTTTACAAGGTGCCTGGCCTGGAGGGACGTTATCGAAGTCCGAAAAAACTTGGCCCCTCTTTTTACTTAAAAAAAATAAATAAAAAAATAAAATAAAAATAAAATAAAAAAAATAAAAAAATAAAAAAAACTCTGACGTAGCTCCTCCCCGCATGCACGGGGATTTCTATAAAAACCAGGGGACCACATCTCATTCAAGCATCGGACGACGAACCAGCATGAGCTCCTCAACCTCTCCCATTGCAGCGGCCGACGACATCGCTTGTGACTGCGCGCTCGACTGTGGAAGAGACCGGCCCTCCCTGAGCCAGGCTTCACGGACCCGCGGTGGGTACGAGAGCCCGTGGGGAGTTCAGCTCGAGGCGGTCTGGGGCGAGATCCATCCTTCTCACGCGCTTTCCAGCCCGGGAGGCGTGGGGTCTCTTCCCGCTGTCACGGAGGCCGCGAGTCCGCGGGAGGTACAAGACCTCGAGCCGGCTGAGAAATACGCCACATCTTTCGCATCTGACCGGCCTGACGGGTTCCTGTCAGAGGAATTCCTGAAAACGGTGAAAGTCGGCGTGGCACACTTACTTTTGGCTGTGATCAAAAGTTACAGACAAAAACTCTGTTACGGGTGTGAGATCGATCACCCCAGCCAGCGCCAGCACGAGTGCCTGGACCCGTTAAATGAATATTTCTTTACCGGACATTTTGAGAGATTAATGGTGAGACTCTGGAGACCGACCTTCATCCCGGCTGTGGTAAAGCTCCTAGCCCAGCGCTTCCTCAACCCATCGGCTGCGAGGGTTCAGGGGGTGGTAGAAAACATCCTCACTGAGCTGAAATACACTGATACTTTTGAAGCAAAGATCAACGAACTGTACACATGTTTCGGTGAAGACGCAGATCTCGACCTGGAGGGGATGGTAGCCGTCTATAACCCAGACGACTGAAGAAAAACCTGTTTTTTTTTTTTTTTTGTTTTTGTTTTTTTTTTTTTAAATATCATTATATTGTTTTACAGTCATGGGTAATTGTGTGATGATTCTCTTTCAAAGCTTGCGGGAAGTTTATATTATACGTGGACTCTCGTATAAGCTGGAGCGGGTAGTCATTCGCAGGCTGGAGATCCCAGACGCCCCGCCTTTATGCGCTATGGAGAGGGTTTTCGACGTTATCAGACGTCGCCCCGGGCCCGGAGTCTGGACAGATCATATCTACAGCGCGGCTCTCCATTCATCTGAAAAATCTCTGTACAACGTATTACTGAAAATCTCTGTTTTGACCACTGACGATTTTACACGGTGTAATACGATGCATCTGCTTACATTATACACTCTGTTTGTGGATGTGATAGCGTGCCGGGTGAAACAGATGGGGGTGTCCAGAGGGGAGATTGTTCCTACACTTTTACAGCTGAATACTGAAATAAACCGTAAATGCGGGGGAGATGTATTACTGAGAGTTTTCCAGTTTTGTACGTGAACGTATGCTTTTTTCCTTCACGTATGCTGTGTTTAATAAACATGAACAATTGCTTTTTTCTCTGTGTGTGACTTTAATGAATGTAATAAAGCACATATTCTAAACCTTATACGGCCTGTGTTCTTTCCTATAATATTGTTGAAAAAGGGTGAAATGTTTTTCATATTGCAAGACAGAGTCATACAAACGAGGTTTTGGTGGAAAAAAAGGTGCTCGTATGAATTAATGAGGGGTTTTAACACGGTCTCATTAAAAGCTCGAGGCTGCTCTGTGAGCGCTCTCCGCGGTGCTGAATCAGAGTTCAATTTAACGTTTCCAAGAGCTCCTATTTAAAACGTATACTTTTTTCCTTCACACATGTTGTGTTTAATAAACATGAACAATTGCTTTTTTCTCTGTGCGTGACTTTAATGAATGTAATAAAGCATATATTCTAAACCTTATACGGCCTGTGTTCTTTCCTATAATATTGTTGAAAAAGGGTGAAATGTTTTACAAATCAAATTTATATAGTGCCAAAACCACAACAAAACAGTTGCCTCAAGGCGCTTCATATTGCAAGACAGAGTCATACAAACGAGGTTTTGGTGGAAAAAAGGTGCTCGTATGAATTAATGAGGGGTTTTAACACGGTCTTATTAAAAGCTCGAGGCTGCTCTGTGAGCGCTCTCCGCGGTGCTGAATCAGAGTTCAATTTAAAACAAAAGACTAATATTTATGGTCGCTAAACCATATAAAAATGCAAAAGGACTATCCGGTTCATCATTCTGAAGAGATCCGTCTTAAAAGATGGGTGATGAGGGTTTAATGAAGGATGTATATTATAGTCCGGTAAATCCGGGGAGTTTTGGAGGGCCGGAGCGTTTACGCAGGGCTCTGCATGATCAACACAGCTCTAAAATTCGTATGAAGCATATCAGAGATTTCCTGTCGGGGGAAGATGCATACACATTACACAAACCTGCCAGGACGCATTTTCCAAGAAATAGAGTATTTGTCACAAACCCGCTTAACCAATTTCAGGCGGATTTATGCGACATGCAGGGGTTATCAGATTTTAACGACGGGTACAAGTACCTGCTGACCGTTATCGATATCTTCTCAAAAAAAGCGTATGCCAGACCTCTGAAGTCAAAGCAAGGGCGCGAAGTCTCACAGGCCTTTGCCTCACTCTTAAAGCAGAGCGGGGTGCCTCTGAAGATGCAGACTGATGCCGGGAAAGAGTTTTTTAACAAATCGTTCAAGGATTTAATGAAAAAACACCGGATTCTACATTTTGCCACCGCAAGTGATCTGAAAGCCTCGGTTGTCGAGAGGTTTAATCGCACGCTAAAGACGAGAATGTGGAGATATTTTACTGCTAAAAACACGAGAAGATACATCGACGTCCTACCGTCTTTACTCACGGCTTATAACGAGAGTTATCATAAAAGCATTAAGATGAGGCCGAATGAGGTTAATGATCGAAATGTCGATCAAGTGTTTCAAAATTTGTATGGGGCATCCACCCTACGCAGGAGGCCTGTGAAGTGTAAATATAAGGTCGGAGATATAGTCAGGGTCTCCAAGCTCAGGGGAGTTTTTGATAAAAAATATGAACAAAGTTTTACGGATGAAATGTTCACGGTGTCAGAATGTATACAACGTACGCCGCCCGTTTATAAATTGAAAGATTATGACGGTGAGATCATTGAAGGCTCATTCTATGAACCGGAATTGCAGAAGGTTAAAATAGCAAAAGACAGACCGTATCAGGTTCAAGAAATTATTCGTGAACGTTTTACCAAGGGAAAGAAATTTGTATTTGTCAGATGGAAAAATTGGCCCGAGAAATTTAACTCCTGGGTTCCCGCGGACCAGCTGATGGCCGTATAAATATGAGAACTTCCATCTTCAACCGACATATGAGAAATGGATCGGGATCTGAAACACGGATTTTATATGACTCTGCCTTCAAACGCCAGCCTAAAAGTATTCCCGGACAACACAATTTCATGCTACCAGGTGGACTTGGCTCGACACCTGGATCTAGAGGGTGACTGGGATGTGGCGCTGACGGAAATTTGTTATCCGCACACCTGGTTAAATATCCCGGAAAAGCCTTCCTGTACGTTCCAGGTGATGAAAATTACGGGCAAGAACAAACTCGCCGTTCACTCGCGATATTTTGACACGGGATATTATGATAACTTTGAGGTTATTGCAGGGCTGATAAACCCTCGTTTGAAGACTATAGATCCGAATCTGACTTTAAAATATGACGATATCCAGAAAAAGTTTCTGTGGGAAGGAGACGGTACCAGCCAGGTATATTTTGAAGCCCCGACGGCGTACATGCTGGGGATGCACCCTAATCAATGGCTGAGATGCGGACCCGGGGTCACGAGCTGTCCCCGCTACCCCGATATAAAAGCAGGGATGTATCACCTGTTCTGTTATACAGACGTTGTACAGCCTCAGGCGGTGGGTGACGCTTTTGCTCCTCTCCTCCGAGCGTTCGAAATTGGAGGTCGTTTCGGGGAAATAATTACAAAGAAATTCAACCCCGCTTATTACATCCCGGTCTCCAAAAGACATATTGAGACAATACGCATCGAAATCAAAAGCGATCAAGATCAAACGGTGGATTTCAGATACGGTAAAGTGGTTGTGACATTACATTTTAAACCGGCGGGATAAAAAAAAAATGGCTGGGGCAGCGCACAAAGCCGACATTTATAGATTTGTGCCTTACTATGAAAATCAAGTCGGGAATGGCCTTCACGGCTTCCACGGCGCTCCTGTTATGTACGGGCGCGGGCTCGGGAACATATTTTCGAAACTGTTCAAATTTGTGTCGCCGCTGATTAAACAAGGATACACGATCGCCAAACCTCACCTGAAAAACGCAGCCCGAAGCATCGCTTCCGACGTAGTGAGCCGCGTTGTTGAGAGGGCCGGACGGAGTCAGGAGCCCGAGCAGCAGCGGGGGTCCGGGATCATGGTGCTCTCAAGAAGGCCCCGGAAACGCCCCCCGGGGAAACGGGTCAAAACAGTTAAAAAGCGAAAGACCCCCGGAAAAAGCAGAACAGTTCGAAGGAAGCATAAGAAGAGGAGGTTGTCCGGGATATTTTCTCTTAAACAATGTCTCTTTTGCGAAATAATTCCCCCGAATGCACCATGAGCGATTGGATTTATTCGCCGTCCCCGGGACCCAGCTGTCCATCGAGCAAAGCCAATACGTTGAAGTCAGCCCGTTATCAGCCCTGACGGACATGGGCCCTATCGAGTTTTTTATCCCCGGAGACGGTGAGAGGTATTTAGACCTCAATAATACGCTGCTTTATCTGCGAATGAAAATTACAAACGCCGACGGGACTGACCTGGCTAATGACGCCCGCGTGGGCGTCATAAATTATCCTCTCAATACGATTTTCTCACAAGTCGACGTGACTCTGGGTGACCGGCTGATTTCCCAGTCCAGCGCGACGCACCCGTACAGGGCAATGATTGAGACGCTGCTGAACTTTTCCCCCGCTTCATTGAAATCGCAGTTCACGGGCGGTTTGTTTTACAAGGACACCCCGGGTCAGCACAATTCGACCGCTGTGGATGACGCGGGCCCGAATAAAGGCCTCGTGAGCAGAGCGCGCTTTAGCGCCGAATCGCGTGAATTTCAAGTTCAGGGTCCGCTGCACGCGGACATATTTTTCTGCGAGAGGCTTCTTCTGAATAACATTGATCTAAGAGTTAAATTAATTCGAGCCAGCGATGCTTTCTGCCTGATGGGGCTGGCGGCCTCCACTTTCAAGCTGAAAATTCTGGGCGCATCCCTATTCGTTAAGAAAGTCACCGTATCCCCTGCAGTGAGATTGGGCCACTCCGCGGCTCTCATGAAAGGGAACGCCGTGTACCCGTTATCACGAATCAACGTTAAGACTTACGTGATCCCCAGCCATTCCAGGATATGCAACCAGGAGAACCTGTTTTTAGGAACCATGCCCAAATATGTGGTTCTGGGTATGGTGAATCACAATGCATTCAGTGGGAGAAGAGATCTGTCCCCGTTTGAATTTGCACACTATGACCTGGAGTACCTCGCACTCAGTCAAAACGGGAGACAGCTGCCGGCTAAAGCTTTCCAGCCTGAATTTAACAACGAACTCTCTGTCAGGGAGTTTTACAATCTCTACACCGCGACCGGACGACACCTCAAAGACCAGCCTCTCTGTATAGACCGGGAGGATTTTGCGCGCGGCTACGCGCTGTACGTCTTCAATTTAAACCCGGAGGAGGACAGCGGCGCTCTGAGCCCCGTCTCCACAGGCACCCTGCGACTTGAAATGAGATTCAGAGTCGCGACTCCGCATACCACCACGCTGATAGTGTACGCGTGTTATGATTCTCTCCTGGAGATTAATTCCAAGCGACAGGTCCTTGTGGATTTTTACTGATGAACACCCTGGAATTGGACGCAGTTATGAGGGGCTTAATAGGAGACCTGTTTGCCGGTGTTTTTGCGTCTGACGAGTTATTCCGGATCAAGCCGGGCCCTCCCGTATATTTCATTGTAAACACCCACCCTAGACATTTACCGGGAGAACACTGGTTAGCGCTCACCGTTGAAAAAAATGGTCGAGCCACATTTTTTGACTCGTTCGGCCTCAGCCCTGACTTTGATTACTACCCTAAAAGCATCCTGCAATATCTGGAGAATCTCCCAGATGTTAAAAACATTCTGTATCACAACAAGCAGCTTCAGCACGAGTTATCCGACGTATGCGGACAACACTGCGTGTATTATCTGTATAACAGAGCCAGTGGGAAGTCGTACCGGGACGTGGTGTCTTTATACTCCGAAAATACTATCGCGAACGATGATTTGGTTTCTGATTTTGTGAAAAGATATCGTTATTGCCTTAAGAAAAGCTGCAATACCTCCTGTAACCAGCTAGCAGGGCCTCTGCATGAGTTTAAATATTGTCACGGCTTGTGTTAACCGGCGTTCCTATTTTTTTATGTTTTTCCGTGTGAAAATGTAACCCCCGTCTTAGAACGCTCTCCCGATCATACCTTTAAAGTTTTATTGCGTTTGGAAAATTTAAACCCCCGTTTTTTAAATGTAGAAAGAAGCCTTGACCTTTGACCTTTGATTTTGTATGTGTTTTTTTTCGCCTGAAAACGGGGTGGATGTGTGAGAGCGGCCTTCCGATCATACCTTTAAAGTTTTAACGCGTTTGGAAAATTTAAACCCCCGTTTTTTAAATGTAGAAAGAAGCCTTGACCTTTGACCTTTGATTTTTGTATGTGTTTTTTTCGCCTGAAAACGGGGTGGATGTGTGAGAGCGGCCTTCCGATCATACCTTTAAAGTTTTAACGCGTTTGCATAATGTAAACCCCCGTTTTTAAACGTAGAAAGAAGCTTTGACCTTTGACCTTTGATTTTTTGTATGTGTTTTTTTTCGCCTGAAAACGGGGTGGATGTGTGAGAGCGGCCTTCCGATCATACCTTTAAAGTTTTAACGCGTTTGCATAATGTAAACCTCCGTTTTTAAACGTAGAAGAAGCTTTGACCTTTGACCTTTGATTTTTTGTATGTGTTTTTTTTCGCCTGAAAACGGGGTGGATGTGTGAGAGCGGCCTTCCGAACATACCTTTAAAGTTTAACGCGTTTGCATAATGTAAACCCCCGTTTTTAAACGTAGAAAGAAGCTTTGACCTTTGACCTTTGATTTTTTTTATGTTTTTTTTTTCGCCTGAAAACGGGGTGGATGTGTGAGAGCGGCCTTCCGAACATACCTTTAAAGTTTTATCGCGTTTGCACGCTTTAAAACATTGTTATTAAGTACAGAAAGAAGTGTTAATCTTTGATCCTAAATTTTTTTTATGTTTTTTTTCGCCTGAAAACGGGGTGGATGTGTGAGAGCGGCCTTCCGATCATACCTTTAAAGTTTTATCGCGTTTGCATGATGTAAACCCCCGTTTTTAAACGTAGAAAGAAGCTTTGACCTTTGACCTTTGATTTTTTTTATGGTTTTTTGTGAAAAATGTTCCGAATGTGTAGAAAATGCACCCCCGATCATACCTTTAATGTTTTTGCATCGTTGTTATTAAGTAGAGAAGTGTTGAAAGTTGTTTTTTAAACCGTATACCGAATAAAAGTGATGAAGGCCGGAGATGAGTTTCAGTCTGTGTTTTATTAGTAACAATATACAAAAACGTGACTGACTGCGATGTATTTTAAAGAATCTTGATCATAATATCCAGTCAGTTTTTAATTCGATACCCTCCTTTTATGGTGAGAAACCTTCCCAGCGTTGGAAGTCTTTTTTTTTCTTAAGTTTCTTCCTGGCCGGCGAATCGGTTAAAAGAAGGGATTCATCCGGCGAGCTGCTCCGGCCTTTTTTAAGCTTCTGAAGCTGCTCGCGGGCTTGCGGGTTTGATACGCACGCCACCGGGATGTTCCGCTCCTGTAAAATATTGAGGAACTTCACCCAGCCTGTAGGAGGGCTTGATTTCTTGAACGAGGATCCGAGATGTTTCATAAGATCTATGGCGTGAGACCCCCTCACGACTTTCCCCTTGTAAATAAATTCCCCCGACGGACTCCAGCGCGTATCACCCTTCGATAATTTCCTCATAATATATTCAGCGTTTCTACGCTCTCTGGAGGGGATATTCTTCAGGACCTCTGTGACAGTCTCATCCTCCTCCTCCTCCTCCTCCACCCCCTCCTCCTCAGGTTGCTTAGCGACGCGAGTCTCTTGCGGGGGTGAAACGCGTGATTCGAGTTCCCCCTGCTTGATCAGGGTTAAATAGCGCTGCAGCAGAGCCTCATACTTTTTAATTTTTTCATAAGGAGAGTGAGTACGTTCTTCCAGTATACCTCGCATTCGCGAGTCTAAATCATTTTCCGCCGTTTGTCTGATGTTATTTCCGCTCGGCGGAACGGAATGACTGAGTTGAAGCATCTGCTGTGGAGTGAGTAAAAACATCTTTTGCGCCGCTTTGAACGCCATTATCCTCTGGGTACTATTAGACTCGTTATAACGGGCAGGGCCGCGGCGAGCAGAGGCAGGAGAAAGCCGCCCGTCTGAATCAGCGCTCCCCGCTTCTTTTTATAACTGGTTTTTCTGTCGGCCAGAAGACGTAAAACTCTTTTTCGTTTTTTCAAGGCCCGGAATTGAGAGTCGCTCAAGGCGATATTCCCCTTTAATATATTCAAAGCGATCTCGGATAAAGTTTTCAGAAGCTCCGCCCTGCAGGTCTTCAGGCTGTGGTGACGCTCCCTCGCCCCGGCTCTGATTAGCGCTTTAAGAGCGGGGGCGTTCCTTTTTAAAAGAGAGCTCATATCCGTTTATCTTTCTGTAAATAAACTGTGGGCCACTCGTGCGGGAGTAATCCCGATCTCAGTCTGAACTGATCTGGACACTCCTGCGTGCAATCCAGTAATAAATACCCGTAAGGTACGCTCGTAGCATCATCAAGTGCCTCCAAAAAAAATTGTTTTCTGCCGGGAAACATTTGCTGAGCCAGAATGTTCATCTGTAACTTGTCTCTGGGATTTTTAAACAGCACCATATAATTACAATTCAAACTGATGGTTCGACTGTATTTCCCTTTATGAAACACGTTCTGTGTGATCATGATGACGCTCATATTCCGGTGATGTCTGTACTGGGTGAAAATTCTTACAACTTCAGGATGATCCGTTGCTTGAAAGATGAGATCGTCCAAAATAACCAGATGGCTCTGACCTTCAGGGAAAAGGCTGTCGTCCAGAAATGAGTCAGGGAGTCCTCTTACAAATTTAATATTTTTATTCTTCAGTTCAGAATACAGAGGTTGTTCAGACGTATACAGCCATACAATGTTGTCAGGCACATGTCTCATAGCGTGGCTACAATTTTCCAGCAATGTTTTCACAAACACAGTCTTTCCCGAACCACTCGGTCCAACGATGAGACAGGAGAATGGGAGCTGAAGTCTGGGGTCAATCTCCACCGTATTTCCAGAGTGAGACATGTTTCAAAATCCGAACGGTTCGGTTTCCCCGTCCTTTAAAAGACGCCGCTTGTCATACACCACCCTGAAGGATTTTTGAAATGACACGTTTGTCAAACTGAAACTGCTTTTATGACGTTTAATTCCCTGCTGCGGCGTTATGATAGATGCAGCGAGGGCGGGATCTTTTATATAACCCTCGACCAGATCTTTGACGCTGTCAAAGTTTATTTTCTGACAGCTTTCGTGGGTTTGAGTGATCCCCTTCACACGCATGACCGTTTTACCTCGTGCGGTTTTATATGTGTAACTTTTAGGTCCCGCCGCTGCAAACTCTGTGATGACGTCGCCGTTCAACTCGTCGGTGAGCTGCCCCAGATAATTACCGGTAGGCAGCGGGGTTTCACCCCGCCTACAAACGTAAATCAGGCTATCGGTATCATAATACAGAATCCTGTCAGGATTTGCCACAGCCTCCATAAAACCGTACAAGGTCAAACGCGCGTACGCCGTTGTAAACGCCGCGATGAAAATATTGACGGTTTTACCCGGTCGGCTGACGTGCCGCGGGCCGTACCTCCATTGAACCATAGCCGCCTGACTGCTGAGGAATGTTAGATATGTGACCTCGTACTCTTCAGAAAACAGATACCTGAACAGATCGTCAGCATTTTTTAACGAGCGCGGTCTGCGTCAGATTTGCCCTCTGGGCGAATTTCCCCCAGAAGGAGTTGAGGCAGATCTTAGCCATCTGACGTTTTGCCGGATGTGACTGATTTTTTCTGGGTCTAAACGAATCTTCTGATTCAGCCAGTAGTCCGTGATGTATTTTTCTCTGCTCTCGGAGTCTTTATCAAATTCGGGAGGGAAACCAGAGGCTTCCTGCTTGTGTTTTAAGAAGGTGTTTATGTACCCCTCAAAGATTTTATCACTTTTTTTCCTCAAAATGCCAGACTTCAAAAATCTTAGCTACAGCATAGCCTGTATCCAGAGCTTTGTGGAATTCCGGGGTCGTCCAAGTCCCAGACAGAGCTCTCTGCTGCTGACTGTGTGTGCACGCTGCAGCTTGATTATTTTCATCAGCGCAGGTGCGACACAGAGTAAACACCAGTTTACCGTGAGGAGTTCTGTGTGGGAGGACGGGGAATTTTAGCCCCTGGGGCGGGTACACGATGGCTTTGATGAGCCCGAAATAAGTCCTGGGGTCTCTGAAATTTCTCTCTATAATTTCCGGATGCCCCGTGGGATATGTGAAATTTACGTTAACGTAAGGATACAGCGAGGTCACGTCGACGTAATAGACCGTCTCATCTTGCTCAGCCGTGTACCTCAGACGGGCCGCGCAAGTCCGACCGCCGTATAAAGCGTCGCGAGGTTCGAGGGGCGGCGGTAACCCCCTGCGGGCGAGGAAACACCGAACGCTCTCATCCCTCAGCCTCATTTCAAGCCATTGATGCTCCCAAATTACGTTGAGGGTGACGCCCGGCATAGCCCGCAGAAAGGCTATTTTTTTCTGACACGCTGCGTGGAGCTCTCCAAATGAGGTGTTTGTGAGAGGGTTTATTTCATGCTGTGTAAAACACCTTGCACACCCGTGGTAAAAACATCCGAGAAACTCCCACACTTTTATCCGGCCGTCAATCTGAGCATACCCATCAACATAATAACCTCCTATTTTTTTCTCGCCCCTGTTTAGAGCATGATCGATGATAATGTTTTGCGTCTCAGCAACCCATTCTAACCATTGCACGGCCACGTCCGAATATTTTTTATGCCTCGTTCTATAATTGTCGGCGGAGGGGATCGCCAGCGTTTTTGGAGCAAGAAAGTTAGTTTGGAAGACTTTCATACACGCCGAGGCGATTGTAACGCAGGTAAAAGGATCCACGAGTGTTTCAGCGATGAATTCAGACATAAATTTGGAGCAGGCTGCAGCCAAGATTTTTGTGTCGTTATCACAATACATAACGGCCTCGGCTTTAAAATCGAAAATTGCGTTTTTTTTCCGCACGTACCACGCGTTAAATTCCTCTCTTTCTCCCTCTGACATATTTGCGACCCCGTAAGCCGCTGAGTCAGGGTACGGACCGACATAGTTCAGATTTTTTTCTGAACTGAACAGGTGCGGAAAGTAACCTTTGCGGATGATTTCGTCTTTCAGCCGGATCCCCAGGGCTTTAGGCATCTGAGATAAGCGCATTGTAAGGAAAGATAACGAATCTATATATTTCTGTTTAAAGGCGGCGTCTGTCATGAGTAATAGTTTACTCCCGGTCATAATCACAGCGGGGGTTACGCCCTGCTGGACTAAATACTTTAGAAGCAAATAGCCGTCAAAACCTTTTGAGTTGTGAGCGATGAACACGTATTCTTTGAATTTTCTCGTTCTAAAATGTTTAAAGAAGCGGGCTACGCAGTCTGTCCCCCATGCGCTCCAAAAATCACCCGTCTTTGTTACAGCGCTGACGTAAAACGGTACGTGTTCCCCGTTATTATCGACATACGTTTCAAAATCATAAAAAACGTATTTCTCTGAATGCGTCTCTTCAGCTTTGAGCGGGGTCATATAGCAGAGGTGACCCTCGCTCGGCTCCTGGAGAGCCTCGCCGCATATATGACACCTCTTCTGCTTACACACGTGCGGAGCGCTGTTTTTAGAAAACGCTATGTAATACTCACGTTTACATCGAGAGCATTTTTTTCTGTTATCACACACATTAACGAACTTACCGGCGGAAGGACGATACTTCGGCTGTTTATGCAGGCTGTAACAGGTGGGAGAGCGACACTCCTTGTTACATTCGCTGCAGAATACAGGGTTATTTTTCTCATAACACTGCGTGGATTCACAAATTTTACAATATGACGGACAATTATGGGAGGCGTGGTTATTGTACCCCTCAAAGCAAAACTTACATACATATTTCACTCCCAAAAATCTCTTTAAATCGATGATTCCGTAAAAATGATTATTAAACAGAAAAACGAAAAGAGTTTTCTGCTGCGCCGGTATTCCTGTCTGGAATTTTGTCAGCTTTCTCTCCCCTTCGGCTCTGAAAAACACCACAATTTTACAACCCAGAGCGTTTTCAAATTTTCCCACCTGCTCTAAAGATACCGGCGTAGCTTCCGTTAATCCGACGCTATTTTGTAACGCCAGTCCGCGCTGCTCCGCCTCGTGCGTACTCAGATGAGGATTCAATAACTGAACGAGGTTTATCGCGAAACATAAACTGTTGTCAGGATTATACACGATATTAAGGCATTTGGATTTTTTCCTCAGAACCTCGTGATGGAGGAGGTCATCTATTCTGCGCTTCCCCGCGCCGTTCTGGTTGCGGATGACTTGAACCACTAATTCCAGAGACTCGTCGGCTAAAACGTTGGAATTTGATTGTATCAATCGTTCTAACAGATTTTGGAAGCCCGTCACATCGCCAGCGTCGTTATATGAGCTGATCAAAGCGGCCTCGTTGTAGACTGAGTCCCCACGAATCTCCATTTGGATAAAGTCCCCGGCCCTGGCATGTGTTAAAGCCTTTTCGACCGAGTTATGAAGAGCCCCAACGACGTTACGGTAAAATTCCGCGTAGTCGGGAATTTCGTCGGCGCGCTGGAAATTGAGAGGCAGCCTGATTTCGATATTGTTAAAAGCAGGTCTCCTGATGACGTTAGCAGCCCCACCACCCGTCATGGGAGAGTGTCGGCTGGGTCCCGGTCGTGCATCATCTCCGTCTTCCATCAAAACAGAGATCGCCGCGTTTATCGGGGTTAAACGAGCTCTGTTTAAAATCTCTTCTCCGCGCGCATTGCGCGGGGAGGGACTTCTTAAAGGTGAAAAAGCGCGAGCGTCGTTAGGCGTTTGATTTAATTCATCCACCGCGGATTGGACGTGAGGATTAACTTCACACGCGAGGAGGTTTACGGCGTTATTTAACGGAGTCAGACGTACCTGGTTCAACGCCGCGGGACCGGACTCGTCTGGAGGTGAGGTGTGCGGGGGGTCAGGGGGCTCTTCAGTATCAGACTGGACCGTCGAATTTATAGTGTTAATCGCAGAAATGATGTAGGGGTTAATTTCTTCCGATTCTCGTTCAGCCGCTAAATTGTTAAGAGCCTCATTTAACGGTGTTAAACGAACACGGCTTAAAAGTCTCTCTCCGGACTCGATGTTATTTTGAGGCGGCGAATTTAACGCCTCGGGTAATGGACCATCTGCTCCAGGAGCGCTCCCCGCTGAGTCGATTATTGAAGCGTTTAAATCCAATACACGTCCGAAGTTATTTTCCCGATGTGAATTCTCTCCTTCCATCTTTTAAAATCTGTAGCAGGAAGAATCTACCTCAAGAAATTCAGTTAATATACCTCTTCAAAATGAATTCTCCCGTTCCATCGGAATAAGAGAAAAAATAAAAACAGACTACACATTTTCAAGAAAGTTGCGTGATGAGGTTAATCCCAGCTCAGAATATCTTCGAGCCTTGCGTCTCTGTGGAAAATAGACGGTCTCCCTCCACCGCGTGCTGAAAAAAGAGAAAATCGTTAGTTATTAAATATTTAAAATAAATAAATACATAAACTCCGACTCCTTACCGTGTACATCCGCGGATCGTTTTACGGGTCTCTCCCACTGACCCGCTTCTCCATGGGCTGTGACAGAA
Organism: Thalassophryne amazonica; assembly: GCF_902500255.1. NCBI lineage: Eukaryota > Metazoa > Chordata > Actinopteri > Batrachoidiformes > Batrachoididae > Thalassophryne > Thalassophryne amazonica. The sequence continues at coordinate 12,258 of NW_022986378.1, read as the reverse complement.
AAAATCGGGTTATTCCAGAGTTTTAATCGTGATTTAATCTCGATCGCTGTACTTACATCTGCGTGGTGAAGTCGGGGCTTCCAGCCTTCGAACTTCTTCAGGGGGCTCTGACTTGATTTCTAGAATTAACATAAATAAATGAATACAAAGCATCACCCTCGCAAGCGGATATTCTGTACTATTTCAAATATATTACCGAGGACGGGTCCGAACGCGCTCTGGACCGTCTGCGTGGTTTTGTCTAAAAAAAAATAAAAAAAAACAGTTTCAGACGGCGTGCATCATTTAAAAACACTCATTTCTATCAAAACAGATTACTTAAATCACTTACCCTGAAAGCTGATGCGGTTTTCGCACTCTGCTCGAAGACAAGAAAACTTAATTAAACAACATGGTTTTCCAGGATTTTTTCCGCAAATTTATTCTATTTTATACCCATAGCTGGGGGTCCAGGCATCTTCACTCTTCACCGGTCGTAGTGGAAATGCTCGCTGACTCGTTCCCAGGGACGTAAGTGATAAGGAGCATTGTTTATTGTTCGGGCTCGGGGCAGCATCTCCGCTCAGCGGGTGTCCCGCGCCCCATGATCGATCGGCTAATATCTTAAAAGAAAACATCATCTGGCGTGAGTGATAAGGAGCATTGTTTATTGTTCTTCGGGTTCATCACCTCGGGGCAGCATCTCCGCTCAGCGGGTGTCCCGCCACACACACACACACACACACACACACACACACACACACACGCACACACACACGCACTCACACAGACACAGCGTCTGCAACAGGTTTTACAGCCGTGGGGTCATGTTTCCGCGAGCGGCTCTATGCGTGGGTATTTGACCGTCTTGCTGCAAAGACTTACAGCCGAGAGAGACGGGTATTTGTTCCCCTTCTTTAATTTACGAATTAAAAAACAGAAAAGGAAACGTAATAATTTAAGAATTAAAGATATTAAAGGGTCATTAAATAATAGACAGTGATTTATGTTTAATTATTTCAGAATTAGTTAATTCTTTAATACATTAAAAAGATCTAGGTATTTTTAATCGTTCTTTAATTCATGAAATAAAATGACATTAAAATATTAGACCCTGGGTGGGAGGGGAGGTATGGCTTGGAGGCGGTGCTTGGCCGGGGTTAGGGGAGGAGCTTGGGGGTGGGGCTAGGGGAGGAGCCAGGGGCGGAACTAGGGGAGGAGCTGGGGGCGGGGCTTAGGGGCGGGGCATACTGACGTCATCGACTCTGATTGGATGTGACGTCATAAGGGGCGGGGGCTCGGAGGCGGGATCAGGGGCGGGGCTTAGGGGCGGGGCATAATGACGTCATCGATTATGATTGGCTGTGACGTCATAAGGGGCGGGGCTTGGAGGCGGGACTAGGGGAGGGGCTTAGGGGCGGGACATAGTGACGTCATCGATTCTGATTGGCTATGACGTCATAGAGGGGGCGGGGCTTAGTGACGTGGCCGATTTTGATTGGCAGCTGTCACTTTTTTGACGAAAGGTGGGTCAGTTTTCTCTCTCCCAGGTTGGTGCCTTAAAACAATCCTGTCTCGGAGGTCTACAGACATTTCATTTGACTTCATGCTTGGTTTGTGCTCTGACATGCACTGTCAACTGTGGGATCTTATATGTAGACAGGTGTGTGCCCTTGCCAATCATGTCCAATCTACTGAATTGACCCCAGGTGGACTCCAGTTAAGCTGTGGAAACATCTCAGAGATGATCAGTGGAAACAGGATGCACCTGAGCTCAATTTTGAGCTTCATGGCAAAGCCTGTGAATATTTATGTACGTGTGGTTTCTTAGTTTTTTATTTTTAATAAATTTACAAAAAAATCTTACCCCCCTTTTCACAGTGTCATTATTAGGTATTGCATGCAGAATTTTGAGGAAAAAAATTATTTCATCCATTTTGGAATATGGCAATATCATACCAAAACGTGAAAAAAGTGAAGCGCTATGAATAATACCCCATTGCACTGTACATTTCTTCTACTTTCCCCATAATGGAGCTTAGGATAATTGTGTATGATGTAGTATTCTGTACATACTGTATTGTGTCGATCAAAGGACACGCTTAAGTGTTAAGAGGATTAATTGGGCTCACGATAATATACTCCTGGGACTAGCATGTGTGCTTTATTGTAGAGAAATAATATCAGCCTTTTTTCTGTGTTTCAGCTGATGGTGAATATAGTCTTGCTAAATGGCATTTTGCAAGTTTTTTTTTTTAACTTTCTGACTTTTGAGAAATAATCACACTATGTTTCAAACCTCTGCTTCAGTGTGAACTGCTTTGGGTGTTGTTGGCTTTGGCTTACTACATACGTAAGAGACTGTGGACACGCAGGTCTTAGAATGAGTTTGAGCACTGACACAGGCAATTAAAGAGTTGAATTCAACCTGACCTGACCTTGTGATCAATGCACTCCTATTTAGAACTGGCAGGACACAGACCAGCATCCTTTCTACAGACTAATGAAGACCAGCTCCTGGGCTGAACTGCCAATACTTTTAACTCCTCCATTGATTCTCATTACTGTTAATGGTTTCTTTGTTAGTGTGAGCAGGATATCAAGTGGTGTGTTGGTTTGCTGGAATACAAGGGATGATTTGGGTACAAAGTGAGAAATCATATCATGATCTTGATCTGCCAAATGACTGAAAGCTGGTTTTTGCCTTGTGGAATAGCGGTTGTTCAGTGTAGTTTTTTCAATGACTGATGCTGGTGTCGCCAATCGAACGCCCCTCACCCCATAAAAATCTGCCTTGCCTTCACTGCGCATGCGTCATTTCTGTGCATCAGCCGCGGTTCACCAATTATCGCCTCGTTTCTGCTTAAAACTGCACTCCAGTCATCTTCTGTCTCAGTGACAGATCTCAAAGCTTTTGCACAACAATCATTTCCACATAAATTCAGCATTATTTCATAATAAAAGACAAAGGAAGCGATCAGAGTGCCACAACCACATGAGCTGCTACCTGCTGCCTTCACTGCGCCTCTGTCATTTCAAAGCTTCAGTAGCGACTCACTGTCACCTCATTTCTGCATAAAACTGCCTGATTTAAGAGGTTTTAAATGTCATCTGATGGCTAATAATCACATTATTCTATTTGATCGCTTTGGGTGTGGAAAGTCAGTCTCAGATAAGCTGCTGTGGTCCCAAATGACGCATGTGCAGTGAAGGCAGGGCAGACCAGTTTTTTTGGGGGGGGCATTTGGTCTGTGACACCGGTGTTTACAGAACAGCACAGCCAGTCAGTGGCTGATATACAATGCTAAGTCTGTGTTTTCTTTTTTCCAATTTAATAATAATAACAAAACAGACAGCTGTATTTTTATTTAACATTTCTACTGTCTACATTGAATTTGTTCATGTCTTAACCATTTTCTGTCAGGTAACATTCACCTTTTTCACAATTAGTTGTCTTCTGTGCACAGAGACCAATTTTTAGAATGTAATATATCAATGCAGATACCAAATCTTCTTGCTGTTTACTATGTTTATTTATTAATCCCAAAATATTTGACCACAAGCGCACATAGATGTTATGCTATACATCTTGGAAATTGGGATGTATTTAACTGTCTGCAAACATTACATTACATATACCCAGTGGTGGTATACACTACCAGTCAAATGCTTGGACACACTTTCCCAATGGGACTAGTAGTGTATATCAAATTTAATTTCACTAATATATACTGTATTTGTCGCTGTAGCAGCCGATCTGCTCTGTGTAAGTCTGATCCCGTCAGATCTCAGAAGCTAAGCAGTGCGGGACCTGGTTAGTACTCGGATGGGAGACCTCTTTGGAACACCAGTGGCTGTGTGTGTTTCTCCAGGTAACACTGGAGTTGCGTCAGGAAGGGCATCCGGCGTAAAACCTGTGCCAAATATCAATGCGGATCTGGTTGTATCTGCTGTGGCGACCCCGAACACAAAACGGGAGCAGCCGAATGGACGACAACAACAACGACATACTGTATTTGTCGCTGTAACATGTCTTCAGCTGAGGTAGTTTGAACTGGAAGTCATTATTGCTGCTGATGTTTGTTAAACATGAAGTTTAATATTCACATGCACATCAACATTTCATCAATTCCTGTTTTATTATGTACCAGGTTTATTCTCAGAGGTAATTCAGTAACTTTGAACAAAGTAATTGGCACATAGATGTGATGATATACCCACTTCATGAACTAATGTTATTGTCTATGGACACTACATTGTTTGCAGACAATACACATTTAAAAATTATTACCACCTGTCAAAAACATTGTGAAAGGAATCAAAAGGACCCCTATGTGTTCTAAAAGGGACCACCCAGGCCTATCAAAATAGCAAACATTTACTTAAAAAAATACTTCTGTAAAACTCAGAAGGCATTGTCTACGGACACTACACAATATTTTGGACAATTTGAGTGTGTCACTTCTTGATGTTGTAAATCTGAAAATCATAGCTTTCAAACATTTTTTTCAGTAATATATAATTGCTAAATAGGCAGATAAACATAAACCAGTTCAAAATTTGATCAGTGGTGTTATTACATCAACGAAGTTGGCCGGAGGTTATGTTTTTCACCCTTGTTTGGTTTGTGAACAGCCAGTGACCCACAATTTTTCATATCTCATTATGAAATTTTTACAGAGGATTCATATCCTGATAGGCAATAACTGATTATATTTTCAAGGTCAATGGTCAGGAAAAATATTGAAAAATGAGAAAAATCCCTATCCTTTTAACATTCAGCGAATTTTCAAAAATTCGTAACTCGTACGTAATATTTGAGAGCATTATGTAGGATGGTATCTTTTATCAGTTGACGCTGATCCAGATATGATCCAGATTACAGATTTTGTGGCCATTTAAGTTTAACATTGAAAACCCTATTTAATGAATATTTTACATTTTATCTTAATAAAACATGCCCCAATCACTCTCGTATTTGAAAGTGAGGTGCAGACTAGCACTCACTATCACCTGACAAAGCTTGATCCAGGTCTGATCTTGATTGTGGAATTTTGTGTACATTTTACATTATATCTCAATCAAAAGTGCCTCAGTCACTTGCATTTTTCTATTATGGATTTGCTTACACCACCAAAATTTTATCTTCCAGTTATCAGTCGTAAACTAAGTCTTAAAAAGCAGTGACAAATTGTGCATGGCAGAGACATACAGTTTTCTGTGAAAAGATTTTTTCTGTGAAAAAGAATTCAGAAACTGAAAAAGTTGGAAAAAAAAACCTGACAACAGTCCAAAAAACATTGATTCAATTGCATGAACTAAATACATACTCCTGACATTTGATCACATCTAATTTAGCGTATGAAAAGCCACTTCTAACAGGGCTTTGACCTTGAAAATTTTTTCCAGGGTAAAAATTTGTGGAATTGGAAACTAGTGTTGGCAGAGGTTTCTCCAGTATTATGATGAAATGTTGTGAAAATGTATGCAGGAAGAAAAAGACGAAGTTGGTTGCAAAGAAGACATCTCCTATACAGTCACATAATATTGACACAGCATTCCAGTGAGTATCAGGACTGTTCTGACAATGTGGACACCTAAGGCTACCGTTTATTGTGGCTGTTTATTTGGTGTGCACCACTGCATTTTCTGAAACGATGCAGCCGACCTTCCAGAATGCTGCAAAGTACCAGTACAGATACACGCCGTTCAGTTAGTGTTCACTGAAAGAAGTAGGTATTTAAAATCTCCAGTGAGTATATGAAAAACAGCCATGTTTATCTTATTTTTCCATCAAAGCAAAGTTTGTCTGAGTGAGATGGACAGAAAAACAAATGGTGCATAACTTTCATGAGTAATTGTCAGAGGAGCTGCAAAAAGTGCCATAGTTTTTCTTCATGTTTAAATTTCGGAGTGATTTTTTAAAGCACCACAGTGCCACTGAAAGCTTTGATGTTGAAGTGTAGTCGTCATCGTGAAAGAATTGTAGATTCATATTAATGCAGGCAGTCCATCATAAAACCAGCCAAATCCAAACATATGTAACGTAAATCTCAGGCAAGAGCCAGTCAGCCAGTTCTCATTGTGTTGTATGAGTCAGTGCTGTAATGCAGTGTGTACAGAACCAATGGACAAGCATGTGATCCTATTCTCTTCCTGCAGTAAACAACTGCATACTTTATTGGACTATAGAGCTGTGTATGTTCACTCTTTCACTGTAATTAGAAGGCAGCTGGGACTGTAATATTTCTTTGGGTATATGCGTTTATGTCTGTTGGTTGTGAGACTGTTCTCTTTAGTCTGCTGTGGTAGGCACTCTTTCAGTTTTTCTTCTTAGTCAAATGTCATGGGATTACAGCAACATTGTCTGCTCATCATTTTCATGCTTCTGGCTTAGAGGACTTCACACCAAAATTAGCATGATGGAAACAAAATGAAGAATGAAGATGCTTCAGTGTGGGCATGCTGTTTGGGAGAAGTGAAGATGAAATTTGAAGTCAAATCTTAATGCTGAACAGTGGGAAGGTAGGTTTTATGTTTTTGTACTTTCAGCTCATGTGGGTAAAGATATGGAAGGTAAATCACACTTCCTCCATTTCAGTTAGTGCAGCAGATAAGTGAAACAATCATGCAAATGGTGATAAAAGCATCAAATTCAGCAGAAATACTCCCTTAGACACTCCTCTTTTGAAAAAAACAATTGGCCACTTGGCTTTTCAATCAGTGTCAGGTAGGGGTCAATTGAAGAATTACACAGAGGTCAAAATTAAAAGATGCTCCAATCATATTGAAAAATATTCCACATTATTATCACTTTACCGGGGCATTGCTAGGCCGGTATCGATTTACGTCAACGCTATCTGGCTATACCCGCCCGCTGTGCGTAAACAATGACGTCATAGCGCTCGCAGCCCAAGAACTGTCCGCGGGGGGGGAACTGTCCGCAGAGGAAAAGATGAAAAAGCGAGAAGTGTGTTTTGGTCCCAATATGGATATTCTGAATGATTTTCTCATGGATAGTAGTGAACAGCGAACAGCAGCTAAAGCAGCCAGCTTGATAAAGGACGCACTGCCGAGCAGCGAGCACACCAGCCAACACAACAAAAGTTAAGTGAGCCAACTTTTTATGTACGTGTTACGTGTTGTGTATCTCAGTAAAAAGTGATAATAATGCAAATAACATGCTGTTGTCGTGCAGTATGCATTTTCAGAGGCCCGACGTTCACGCCCAGTCGCCCAAAATGACAGATATTCGCCCGAGTTAGACGAGGAGGAACGGAGGAGGCTTTTTTGGCCAACACGCTTCACAAACACGGTAACTTAAACAAAATAATAAATTAAAAACTGACTGCGAGGCTTGCATGTTCAACCTCCAGTTGAAATGCATCTGCTGAATTACAGAGAAAGAGGGATAAAAAAAAAAAATCATGCCAGGGACCCAGTTCACCAACCTTTATTAAAAAAAAACAAAAACAAAAAAAAAACTTAAAAATGGTTAAATTTTACAAGTTGAAGAAAAAACAGAAAGCCACACATCCCATCTCCATTTCAGCAAATGTCAACACTGGTGCAGTGACATTGTACCATTGCTTAGGGAGAGTCCTGGGCTATATGTTGGAAAGTGTAAGTACACGGACCCACAACAGGGGGCGCAAATGAACGGACAATGAAGAAAGTCAAATAACAAAGCTTTACTGTTGTGAACACGCACAACAAACACAACAAATTACAATTTCGGTCACAAGTCGAATTCCAACGGTGTCGTGTGGGCAGGCTCGACGATAGGAGACGTCTGTCCAAGTCGAACCGGAACCACCCGATTTCCTCCGCCACCGAACCCCGGGAATACTGGAGCCGCCAAGGTCCCGAACTCCCAGGTGGTCACTGCCTCCGCTCGTCGGAATCCGGTACTGCTGGCGAGGAACAGAACAGTCAGATGTGGGTGCGGCGCACCCAACAACACGTGGGGTGGAAAACACCACCTCCACCTCTAATCAGACACAACACTGTAATGTGGGAATAGAGTACTTATCCAATACGTCCTTCCTCAGTCTTCAGTTGTTTTATACACAAGCAACAAGGTATTACTCCGTATGGCTGGCTGAGTTCGTTACCCTCCTTGGTAGAGCGATATCTCGGCAATGAGGTGGAGATGCCGTCCAGCTGATATACCCCTCCGCTGATGGATGTCAGCTGTCTCAGTTGATAGGTGACGGCTGTCATCTTGGCTGCTCCTGTGAGGCGGCAGCGCCCTCTGGTGCCTGGAGCCCAACACTCCAGGCAGGGCGCCCTCTGGTGGTGGTGGGCCAGCAGTACCTCCTCTTCAGCGGCCCACACAACACTATATTGTATAAAAATGCAAAAGTGCTTTTTATCTGATTACTCAATTCATCGCCAGAATAATCGATAGAATACTCGATTACTAAAATAATCAATATCTGCAGCCCTAGCAGTAAGCACAAGTACATCTTTAACCAATTCCTCAAAATACCAATTCTGAATAGCCCTGAAGCATTTGGTCCTGTGTCCCTTGAGATTTAGCCATTTTTTTCTCTAAATCAAATCACTTTATCCTTGGCTGACTCTTAATCATCCCATCAACTTTGGTCCAGTTCTGGTCCAAACCCTTCATTATTTGTTCACACATAGATGGATGGGTACACAAGACTGAAAATAATACCATCTCGTCTGCCTCCATCAGAAACACGACACTTTCTCTGAGTTTTTGGGCAAAAATAAAGGGACAAAGTGGTGGAAAGCGGACAGGTGGTGTGGTTTGTTTATGACCTGGAGCTCAAACATTTGAGGCGGTTATGCAGGTGAGAGAACGCACCAACTCTGGCTAGGTGTGTAGGCTAAAACTACCAACACGACCTGTCTTCTTTTCTCCACTGGGAACTGAAAAAAATTGCGCTTTTCGTGACTGCTTCGGTGATTGCAGCCAAAAACAAAACAGTACCCATTTTTTCCCTGTGAAGTGATGCTGTGTTTTGTTGCGCAACAGTAGGTGTCCCCGGAAGTGGTCAAATCCCACAATATCATGCAGGGGTTGAAACGAGACTGCACTGCCCTATTGCGAGCTGGAAAAGGATGTGACTTGCCATATTTTCCGAAGTATAAGGTGCACTGGTCAAATGCCTGTTTAAAGAAAAAATGTACATAAGTTGCACCGAAGTACAAGTTGCAGTTATCACTTCATGCAGGAAGAAGCAAAATGGATTAAATCCCTGTATTATTTCATTTATAAGGCACACATGTAAAGGAGCACAGCTAACAAACTAATTGATGTCACCAAAATGTGAGTAAACTGCTTCTTTCAGCCACTGAACAGACAATCATATGTGAGGTGAACGTACCACGCAAATCCGGTGTATCATTCATACATTCACAGCAAAAACACTGCTTGAGCCATCAGAAGCTAAGAGCTAATTAATGGTTTTGTTACAAGCACAAACTGTTTATTAAGCCACGAAAAAGACAATTATATGTGAGGTGAACGACAACATATTTTAAATGTCATCTAAACTCCTTATTTTAGTACCTTTATAAATAAAACTCACCATTAATTTTCTTGTTCTTGCTAAAAGAGCTGTCCCTTGTATTTCCAAATAAGTCCAAATAAGCTTTCTTCCAATAGAGAGAGAAAAAAAGTTGATTTTTATTCAAAAGTGTGGTCTTCCAGTAAAAAACACGTTACAGTATTTCTTCAGAAATATTCGGAACATTTTATTTCTCTTTCTTTTTCATTCTTTCTTTCTTTCCTTCTTTCTTTCTTTTGTGATCTTATTCTGATGATTCTGAGGTCCCCTTCTGAAAGCAAAGCATCTTGGGACAGATTTACGCACACCACAACTTTGGTTGAGAAGCAGGGCCAATAAGCCCACGCTGTGGCGGGGGAGCAGTCGCTCTGTCAGCTGTTTTTGGACTTTTCTGCTTCTCGTTTAACTGTGGATTATCAAAGCGACTTTTTGAGCCCAGCATTGACCTCTTGTGATTACTTTCTACTTGGAACGTTTCCCAACGTGACAAAGCGGTCCAACAATAACTTACGGTAAATTCAGTTTTAAATCAGTTTCTTCTTCCTTACACCTGTCTGTCCCCTCCAGCTGTCTCACAAGCATGGGGAGCAGAGCATTTAAGCGTTCTTCTCCCCGTCTCTGGAATTCATTACGATCTCATCTCAGAAACATCGATTCACTCCCCCATTTCAAATCACAACTCAAAACACATTTGTTTATGACTGCTTATGCATTTGATGCCTATTGCTTTGTCTATTTTAGTGATTTTATTGATTTTTATTTTTGTTTCTTTTTATGGACTTTGTGTGTTCCTGTACAGTGTCCTTGAGTGCAGAGAAAGGCAAATTAAATGTGCTATTATTATTAAATCACCTCACAGAACATTTATCAGTTACTGGTTGCATGTTGCTGTGGAAAAGAACATCTTCGTTTTCTGCATAACAACACACACACACACAGACAGACATGAACGTGTTGGTTTGCAATGTAACTGCGCATACACACACACACACACATGATGTTTGTTCCTGTGTATTTTTCAGGTGCAGTTGTTTTGGTCATTGGTGTTTGCATTTGATAAAGACATTTATCACATGTATTTGCTTGAAGAGCGTGTGACTGCTAATGTATTTTAACTGGGAGGCAACATGAGGAAAAGTTCAAAATAGTAACGCCATCGCAATCACTCGGAGGGTTGGGTATCGAGAACCGGTTCTTTTTGGGTATTGTTAAGAATTGATTCGATCCACCGACATCAAGAGCCTTTTTGCTTAATGATTCCCTATCAGTCCTTTTAGAGCGGCGTTGTTTTTGAGGGTGTTTGTCGGGAAACTGATCTTTGTTATGTTGATTGCAGACCCTGCATCAGTCTGTAAGCAACAGCTTCTGCAGGGCAACTCCAACTTTGAAGCTTGAACCAATGAAGCAGTGCTTCAGTCCGCCTGCTTCGTGGTTCTTTGATTTGCTGGTCTTCAGAAGTAGCAAGTCACCTGCTTTACCCCTCTCAAAGTCATTAAAATATGTCAATGTGAGTCACTTTTGTGGGCTCTAAGTCCTAACTGGGATGCTCTGTCTTGTTGCAGGCAAGAAACGAGAATTGTCCTCCCGTTCTGTTGGCACAGCTCCAAACGTGTGCAGCTCTCTGCCAAATCAGAGTCCGGTTGGAATTAATAACTTCAAACCCGAATTGCACTTTAAATTAATGACACCTCTTTTCAGACGCTGTAATACAGACAGTACTACACTTGATTAAAATGTTTTTTTTTCCTCCCAAAATGATGATGTCCTGCATTCTTTATGAATTACATCAGACAGCAGCACAGCCAGCTACAAGAGCTCAGCTCAGACATATGGAACGACATTCATGCCAAATACCGTAATGTCTGAAAGGAAATGCTTTTGATAAAAACTACAGATTTTGTTATTTCTATTTATGTCCGAGATCAAGGATCTAGTGACCAATTTCATATCTTATTTACTTAAGACTCAATAAACTGTTGTTTTACATAGGAAACCTGTAAAGCTTACTTTTAGTACACAGAAAATTCACAGGAGGTATGCTTCAAGTGTGACTCGACTCAGTTTTTCAAATGCGTGCTAAGCCCTGTAGGAAGTTCTCCACCTCTCGTTTTTAAACCAAAAAGGCATTTTAATGTTGTGTTTCTAATTCAAGGTAAAGAAAATTTGTAGTCGTGAATCGTGATTTACTTTCTAATATATAAGTCACACTGGACTAGTATAAGTCACAGGACCTCTCAACTGGCACAAAAAACCAAACAAAAACGCAACTTATACTCCGGAAAATGCAGAATATGTCAAGTACTCTCTAGAGACATAGTTGTTTTATGGAACCCTCCGGGAATACAAGTCATGCTTTTAAAACAGTTCTTGTTGAGAAATTGTCTCATGGCTATAGCAGAAGGCAGGAAGAAGAGAAGGAGAGCGTTGTCATTATTCGCTCCTCTGGGAAAGATTCACACAGACAAATAAGGCAGAATGTCCTACAGCCAGCAGCTCTTTTTTGTATTCATTATGAGAACGTCACACCGAGCTGCCTCACTCTGATGCTGTGTCTTTCTCTACAAACCTGGTGTAAATGTTGTCATCCTGGGTATAACTAGTTGCATTCTGGCAGGGCAGGTGGTCCAGTCCGCCACCTCGTGTCCGGCTCTCTACCTGGCAGACTGCTGTGGAGACTTGGTTTTCGATTCCAAGTGGCCTCTGCAGTGCCCCACTGATGGATGAAACGAATCTACGGCTG
>NW_022986377.1:0-58352 GCF_902500255.1 Thalassophryne amazonica | reverse complement strand
CCACACCACCCAGGACCTCCACATCCAGCATGTTCACCTCCAAGATTGTCTGAGACCAGCCACTCGGACAGCTGCTGAAACAATTGGTTTGCATAACCAAAGAATTTCTGCACAAACTGTCAGAAACCGTCTCAGGGAAGCTCATCTGCATGCTCGTCGTCCTCATCGGGGTCTCGACCTGACTCCAGTTCGTCGTTGTAACCGACTTGAGTGGGCAAATGCTAACATTCGCTGGCGTTGGCACGTTGGAGATGGTGTTCTCTTCACGGATGAATCCCGGTTCACACTGTCCAGGGCAGATGGCAGACAGCGTGTGTGGCGTCGTGTGGTGGGTGAGCGTTTTCTGCATGTCAATGTTGTGGATCGAGTGGCCCATGGTTGGCGGTGGGGTTATGGTATGGGCAGGCGTCTGTTATGGATGAAGAACACAGGTGCATTTATTGATGGCCTTTGAATGCACAGAGATACCGTGACGCGATTCTGAGGCCCATTGTTGTGCCATACATCCAAGAACATCAGCTCATGTTGCAGCGAGGATAATGCACGGGCCCCATGTTGCAAGGATCTGTACACAATTCTTGGAAGCTGAAAATGTCCCAGTTCTTGCATGGCCGGCATACTCACCGGACAGTCACCCATTGAGCATGTTTGGGATGCTCTGGACCGGCGTATACGACAGCGTGTACCAGTTCCTGCCAATATCCAGCAACTTCGCACAGCCTTGAAGAGGAGTGGGACCAACATTCCACAGGCCACAATTGACAACCTGATCAACTCTATGTGAAGGAGATGTGTTGCACTGCATGAGGCAAATGGTGGTCACACCAGATACTGACTGTATCCCCCCCCAATAAAACAAAACTGCACCTTTCAGAGTGGCCTTTTATTGTGGGCAGTCTAAGGCACACCTGTGCACTAATCATGGTGTCTAATCAGCATCTTGATATGGCACACCTGTGAGGTGGGATGGATTATCTCAGCAAAGGAGAAGTGCTCACTATCACAGATTTAGACTGGTTTGTGAACAATATTTGAGGGAAATGGTGATATTGTGTATGTGGAAAAAGTTTTAGATCTTTGAGTTCATCTCATACAAAATGGGAGCAAAACCAAAAGTGTTGCGTTTATATTTTTGTTGAGTGTATAAAAAGATCAGATGGTTTTATCAATTAGACAGCTGTAAAAGGATCTGATAGTTTTACCAAATACAAGGACATTTTGTGCGTCAGCCATTTTGTGTTATGCATCATGGAACTCTCTTACAATGGAGTATCAGCGGTGGGGACTGTTCCGCTAATCCAATAACATAATTATTGAAACTAATGTTTTTGTTAGTGGATTAGCTTTTCAGATAAGTTTTAAAACCATCATCAGACCAATTATCTTCTGATAAATCTAGTTCCGATAGTAACTTGAAAAACATTTATAACCCCTTTTGCATTATTTCTTAACCCTATACATGCAGCATTGAGGCAGAGGTCTTGAAATCAGAAGCAGGTTTCACTTATGGTTTTGCTTTATAAATAAAATTATTCCGGATAGAATAATTGCATTAATGTAAACTTCTTATAATGTACTAAGTGGATATATAACACATATCTGTTATTTTTAAAATTATGTACTCATTCTGAAGATTTGAACATTAACACACAGGTGCCCAAAGGGATTATGGGTAAACTTAGCCTCTGCTCATACTGATTGATTGACTAATTAATTCTGTGTAAAAACTAACACAAGTGAATCAATGTAACATGTGTTGGTGTTTACAAATAAATGTGCTTTTGTAAAATATGTCTTTTTTTTATTTGTATAAAAAATAAATTTTCAAGATCCCACTAGACAGCGCCTAAGCGCACGCATGATGACATCACAACTCTATCTGGTTAGGGAGACAAGGTTTCTTTCAATAACAAGAACTGTCAAAAAACCTTCTCGTGTGTGGTTAGAGTTGTGTGGCGATAGGAATCACTGTTTGAATGCTTGAATAACGATGTCAGTCGCACAAAGAAATCAGTTTATTGGTTAAGCATTAAAAAAGATAACTTTCCAGTTATCTGATTACCAGTTATCGAAGCTAACGTGCTTAGCTGTGCCCACCACTGTGGCATATAGATAAATGTATACATTAGTTTTATAATTTAATAAAGAAACAGTTTGGATTGTTCATTTGAATTTCTCTCTCTCTCTCTCTCTCTCTCTCTCTGTGTGTTCCCCCCCACACACACAGGACATCACTTTAATTTCCTCTGCTTCGCTCACCAGGTTTTGTTACAAAGATGAACACTTTTTCAAGGCCAGGAAAAGAAAGTTCCATGTCACTCCAGGGTCTTAAACTACCTTGTTAGGCTTGCAACCACAGATACATATTAGGGCATGGATCTGGATTCTTGATCAAGTTTCACTTTATATAGGCTTTGAAGGATTACTTCAAAACGACTTCTCAGATTCTCACCAAATATGCACCACAGATAGATATTAGGACATGGAAGACTGAAGACATGGAGGGGATTCGGATCCAGATTGGTGCATACATGTCAACCCCTTTGATGGTCCACCTGTATACCAAGTGAGAAAATCCATAAAATCAACACAAAATCCTTATAACTTCCAAATCGCACCAAAATCAGTTTTATTACTGTCTTTAAATGTGAGAGGAAATCGGAGCACGTGGAGGAAACCCACACAAACGTGGGGACAACATGCAAACTCCACAAAGAAAGGCCACAGGTGGGAATCGAAGCAATGACCTTCTTACTCTGAGGCAACATGCGCTAACCACAAAGCTACCGTGGTTATTAATCTGTAAGATACACACAGATATTGTCTGTATCTTATAGATACAGAAACAGCTTGAAACAGCTTGGGACTCCGACGAAGGCGGTCGCATCTCCTCCACTCTCCCTTATCTCTGCTCTCTGCTTTAACCTTCAAGTCCCTACTTCACCAGACTGTGAATTCCTCAAATTATATTGGATTCTGGATCTATTGGACTACTATTAGATTAACCATGGAATTGATTAGCTGGTCTCTGAACGCTATTGACAACATTTTTTCTACAAGAAGGTCAGGACCGGGGGATCCTACCTGCCCAGATGGAATGTATCCTGCGGGCTATGTTGTCGACTCCTGGGGATCTTGGCGTATTGCATGCTTGATGCCATTCTCCATTGAGGACGTTGAGGATTTATTCATATTTGGTCTTATGGTAGCAGGGCTGGTACTTTCTGGCTTATGTGCTGCCCTGATCTATCGGAAAATTGGCAATATGGCGGCATCAAGAACCACGGCCCCTCACTTGTAAGTCATGATTAATGATGTATGCAAGGCAGTTCATTCTCAGACTGCGATGACTCTTGAACTCAGACACAAATTGGATGACATCTTGGAGCAGATGCGTGCCTTGCAGATGAAGTTGAAGATTTCGAAGGCCGGTGAATATTCTTAATTCATAATTGGGAATATTCTTAATTCATAATTGGGATTTGGTTGTTCAAGTGGAACTGTTAAAAGTGTTTTTCACTGCTCAACCACAACACTCCAGGCTTATCAAGTCTGAAGGACAAATGCCTGACTGTTTTCCTCCAGAGGAATGTCTTCAGGCCTTGGTGATTATTTGGCTCCTTTCTTATCTCAACCCACAAAGACAATAAACTGTTTTTCATAGGACTGAAACATGCTCCATTCCCTCCCCCCCACCCCCCATCACACACCCCACACTCCGGCTTCTGCTCATGTCACCCCCCCCCGGTTTTAGCTGCTGCTGGTCCCCCCCCCCCCCCCCCAAGATGATGGCGGCGCAACTCAGAGTTGCTGTGTGACCTTCACCCACTTGCCTCAATTCGGATAACGGACTTCTTCAAACTTGTGCACATAAACAATGTCAAATGTGTATGTGCTGCCTTTAATTCTGATGTGTGCCATTATTATGGTTTGGACTAATTGCTGTCTGAGGTAACTGCAGTGTAAATGTAATTTCTCCACTGTGAGATCAATAAAGTATATCTCATCTCTTCTCATATTAGAGGTGGTGGCCAAGTGTTTAGTGCACTTGGTTTCAATAACAAAGGTTCCTGGTTCGAACCCCACCCCTCCACATTTCACTGTGTAATGTGATGTTGCAGCAGGAAGGACATCTGGTGTCCAGCTTTTGCCAAATGAATGAATGAATGAATGAATGAAAACTGTTTATTTCGAACATTTGATACAACAACAATTACAAGATAGATCAGTAAAGACAACAACAAAAAAGTTCCTACTGAGTACCCAACATGTCCGAAAAGGGGTAGGGTGAAGCATCAGCTTATTTATCCCTACCCCTTCTTCCCCACAACCAGTAATACCCTTTGCCACATATACACATAGATTCCTACACACCTAAACCGATAATATATATATATATACATATACATACACATATACGAGGTCTGTCAATAAAGTAACGGTCCTTTTTATTTTTTTCAAAAACTATATGGATTTCATTCATACGTTTTTACGTCAGACATGCTTGAACCCTCGTGCGCATGCGTGAGTTTTTCCACGCCTGTCGGTGACGTCATTCGCCTGTGAACACTCCTTGTGGGAGGAGTCGTCCAGCCCCTCGTTGGAATTCCTTTGTCTGAGAAGTTACTGAGAGACTGGCGCGTTGTTTGATCAAAGTTTTTTCTAAACCTGTGAGACACATCGAAGTGGACACGGTTCGAAAAATTAAGCTGGTTTTCAGTGAAAATTTTAACGGCTGATGAGAGATTTTGAGGTGATTCTGTCACTTTAAGGACTTCCCACGGTGCGAGACGTCGCTCAGCGCTCTCAGCCACCGTCGTCAGCCTGTTCAAGCTGAAAACCTCCACATTTCAGGCTCTATTGATCCAGGACGTCGTGAGAGAACAGAGAAGTTTCAGAAGAAGTCGGTTTCAGCATTTTATCCGGATATTCCACTGTTAAAGGAGATTTTTTAATGAAAGACGTGCGGACGGGTCCGCGCGTCGGGACGCAGCCGACGCGGTGCGGCGGCACAGGAAAAACACCTCCGTGTTGATAACCATTTGTAAAATCCAGGCGGCTTTTGATGGCTTTCAGTGGAGTGAGTATATGAGAAATTGTTTAACAGGCAGGACATGTTCCAACTTGTCCTTAAGGCTTTCAACAGAGGTGTTTTTCCTGTGGCGGAGCGTCGCGGCGGCTGCGTCCCGACGCGCGGACCTGTCCGCACGTCTTTCATTAAAAAAATCTCCTTTAACAGTGGAATATCCGGATAAAATGCTGAAACCGACTTCTTCTGAAACTTCTCTGTTCTCTCACGACGTCCTGGATCAATAGAGCCTGAAATGTGGAGGTTTTCAGCTTGAACAGGCTGACGACGGCGGCTGAGAGTGCTGAGCAACGTCTCGCACCGTGGGAAGTCCTTAAAGCGACAGAATCACCTCAAAATCTCTCATCAGCCGTTAACATTTTCACTGAAAACCAGCTTAATTTTTTGAACCGTGTCCACTTCGATGTGTCTCACAGGTTTAGAAAAATTTTGATCAAACAACGCACCAGTCTCTCAGCAACTTCTCAGACAAAGGAATTCCGACGAGGGGCTGGACGACTCCTCCCACAAGGAGTGCTCACAGGCGAATGACGTCACCGACAGGCGTGGAAAAACTCACGCATGCGCACGAGGGTTCAAGCATGTCTGATGTAAAACATATGAATGAAATCCATATAGTTTTTGAAAAAAATAAAAAGGACCGTTACTTTATTGACAGCCCTCGTATATATACATACACACATCAACATACATACACATACACACACATATACATATATACACATATATATACACAAACATAAATATACACCTACACATACCTACTTACATACAAAATACTATATATTTACAAGCCGAAGCAAAGACAAAAACACCCTAACCCTCAAATCAACATGCAGACCCTCCTTGCATCTGCTGTGGTGACCCTGACTGAAATCAAGGGAGCAGCAAAAGGTTTAATGTCAGCATGGCCATGCCAATTCAACATGAAAAAGACCATCAAAATTACACATTAATTTTTTTTAATTACAGGTTTAAACTGTAAAATTTACATAAATATGTATGTGCAAACCACTTACATATTCATTGTAATTTTGACAGAATTCCCCTGGAAACCACAGCTGACAGAATTTTTCTAGAAAAACTGGATTTTTTTTTTTTTTTTTTTTTTTTACAGTGTAAAAGCTGAATTTTATTTCTTGTAAACCAAAACAACCATCGCCCACATCACGTTTGTCTGCTTATCTTTTATTTAAAACAGAAAAAGCCACAGACAAGTACAAAGAGTGTCAGTGGTGGGCACAGATAACCAAAAAACTAACTTCGATAACAGATCAGATAACTGAAAAGTTATCTCTGATAAAGATAAACCGATGAACCACGCAAAAATGTATCGGAGGTTACAGATAACCGATAAATTCCAGTATTGTCTCTGGTACATTTGCAACTGCTAATAAGCTGAATTTGAGTTTAAACACCACGATTGCTTTTGGAAGCATAAAAAGCGACAAAAGACCCAAACAATGAGTCAGCACTTCTATGTCTGAACATGCTGCCCTCTTCTGGAAGCTACACAGCTACAGCACTGAAGCACCCTGAGAGCAGCCACAAGGCCAGCTCTCTGCCAATCACAATGCTCCGGTCAGGCGGAGGTCTTGAAAAATAAAGGCATCCTGACTTATGGCTTTGTGTGAATACTGATAGAATAACTCCATTAATGTCAATTCTGTCATTTGTATAAAGTTAAAATATAACATATATCTTTTAATGTTGAATAATGCACTAATTCTGAGGTTTTGTAACAAACAGACAGATCGCAAAGGATTCTGGGTAAAAGTGCCTCTGCTAAACACTGATTGGTTCAGTCATTCATTATGTAAACCAACACGTTAAAGTGACGTGTGTCATGTGTTGGTGTTTACAGATAAATGTGCTTTTGTAAAATATTCCATTTTTTATTTGTAAAAACAGGCATTTTTACGGAGCCCTGGAAGTGTCATCGCAAAATGTTTTGCATGTGGAGAGAATGTGCGCACGTTTTATGATGTGCACATGTTTTATGATGTTGTAAGACGTGCACTCAATATTGTGTTGACACATAAATGTTGGCTTTACACTGTGCGAGTTTTGGCCCTTTTTCATTCGTGTGAGAATTTTTTGGACTGAGATTCAGGTTAATCGCGCGTCCTGCATAGGTTGACATGTAAGTTGGTGGATGTCACAAATCTTTTATTTATCGGTGTGTCTGCTAGCAGGATTACGTCAAACTACTTCATGAATTTTGAGGAAATTTGCATCACAGGTAGATAATAGGGCAGTGGTCTCCAAACTATTCCAGAAAGGGCCGAGAGGGTGCAGGTTTGGATGTTAATCAGTGAAATCACCTGCTGAAGTCAGTGGCTGCAAAGAAAACCTGCACCCTCTCGGCCCTTTCTGGAATAGTTTGGAGACCACTCTCTTAGGGCATGGAAGAACCCATTAAATTTTGGAGGTGATCCAGAACCGGATTATGGATCAAGATTTCACTTTATATAGGCTTTGAAGGATTACGTCAAAACTACTTCATTAATTTTAACCAAATTTGCACAACAGATAGATATGAGGGCATGGAAGACTCCACTGAATTTTGGAGGTGATCCAGATCTGGATTGGCAGACCTCAGAAATCTATGATTGCTCATGTTACAGATGCTCTGTAGGCCTGGTTGATTTCAGTAAGACCCAGGCCGTCTTCTCTGTGAGGGAGATATATTCTGTCCATGCACTGATTTCTGTATGTGACTTTGTGGAGGGTGAGGATCTTCTTGGTTTTCGTGTCCAACTTATTCAGCTCACACTGTGGCCAGGTCTACTACGCAAAACCCATAGGTCGCCACTACAACCCCAATTCCAATGAAGTTGGGACGTTGTGTGAAGTCAACCTATATTATAGGTATATATTATAGTAAAATTTATCAGTTTATATAACCTATATAAACTGATACATTTTACTGTTTTTGTGCAAATATTTGGTCATTCTGAAATGGATGCCTGCAACATGTTTCAAAGAAGCTGGGACAGCTTTTTTGAAACATGTTGGATGGATGCCTGAAACAGGTTTTGACATGTTGCAGGCATCCATTTTTACCACTGTGTTACATCACCTTTCCTTCTAACAACACTCAATAAGCGTTTTGAAACTGAGGACACTAATTGTGAGTGTCATGATTGGGTATAAAAGGAGCCTCCCCAAAAGATGGGGTGAGGATCACCACTTTGTGAACAACTGCATGAAAAAATAGCCCAATGGTTTAAGAACAATGTTTCTCAATGTTCAATTGCAAGGAATTTAGGGATTCCATCATCTACAGTCCATAATATAATCAGAAGATTCAGAGAATCTGGAGAACTTTCTACACATAAGCAGCGACGCTGAAAACCAACACTGAATGCCCATGACCTTCGATCCCTCAGGTGGCAGTGTATAAAAACTGACATCATTGTGTAAAGGATCTTACCGCGTGGGCTCAGGAACACTTCAGAAAACCATTGTTAGTTAACACAGTTCGTTGCTACATCTACAAGTGCAAGTTAAAACTCTACCATGCAAAGTGAAAGCCAAACATCAACAACATCCAGAAACACCACCGTCTTCTCTGGGCCTGGGCTCATTTGAAATGGACAGACGCAAAGTGGAAAAGTGTGCTGTGGTCTGATGAGTCCACATTTCAAATTGTTTTTGGAAATCGTGGATGTCGTGTCTTCTGGACAAAAGAGGAAAAAGACCATCTAGATTGTTACCAGCACAAAGTTCAAAAGCCAGCATCTGTGATGGTATGGGGGTGTGTTAGTGCCCATGGCATGGACACCTTACACATCTGTGATGGCACCATCAATGCTAAAAGGTACATCCAGGTTTTGGATGTACCTTTGGACCCCAGACTGTTGAACAACTGAAGTCGTACATCAAGCAAGAATGTGAAAGAATTCCACCAACAAAGCTTCAACAATTAAGCCTTGGTCCCACCGAATAATGAAGGCCGTAGAAGGAGCCACGCATGGGTGTGGTGTGATTATTTGAAGAATGACCCACGTTTTCATCTATCACATATCCACTATGAAGGTGCCACTATGTGCCTCTCTGTACCCCGCATGTGCCACGTAGCAGCCTCTAGTGAGCCATGACTGACCTGTCATTACTGCCTCGAATGGCTCGCATCAGCCACACTAAGCCACATAGTGCCATGACAGCGCCATGATAACACCATGTTGGCACACGTTTAGGCATGAGTTTGGTCCAAACCTCCAGCCCTCCCACACCTGGTCCCTTTAAAGTGTGGGTTTTCAATTCACAGATTCACAGCAGCATTTAAAGATGTCCCTTTTTTTTTTTTAAACGCAGTCCAAAAATAGACACTCCATCACAGTTCCGCAGTTGTGCGCTGTGCGCCAGGCTGCTGTCCACCTGTAATGCACGAGACCAGCTAGACCCGAACCACGGGTTCCTGGAGAGCCGCCTCTGTGCTCCTCGCTGGCGCCGCGGCTCTCTGGCTTTTTTTTTTTTTTTTTTTTTTGCGGCTTTAAACACACAAAACTTTGTTTGTCCGTTTATTTCTGCAAAATCACTCTTTTGCGCGCACGCTGCTGTTGTCCTTTCATGGACAGCCGCCTCTCTGCTCTTTCTAGTGGCTTCCTTTTCATCCGTGGCTTGCTGGCTTTATTTTTTCCCTGGCTTTAAACACAATCATTTTTACAACGTGAATCCACTTTTGACTGTGTTCGTCCGTTTATTTCTGCAAAAGCACTCTTTTGCGCGCGGTGCCGTTCTGCATACAGAATGAGGTGGCCGTTTTATTATATACACCTGTGGATCATTTTCTATCTATCTATATGTATATATTTCTTTATTTCTTCCGCAGCTTACAAGTCACCATGATACTTTAACTTTGTGTTATGTCTTCAAAATCGCTCTTTTGCGCGCTCTGCACCTGTGTTGCCGCACAGCTCCTGCTCTTAGCTGCTCCACTGGAGTTATCTTCTTTGGCTTTAAACACACATCCACTTTCACGCAGTCACCCAAATTTTAACTTTGTGTTCGTCCAATATTGACTGAAATATCACTCTTTTGTGAGCTGGCGTTCTCCCTAAATGCTCGTTTGAAGCGTGATGATGAGTCACTGCCTCAGTGCGCACACACAGAACAGAGTTCATGTGATCCATTAATTCCAGAAGTGATTAGAGGTATTTTCGGCATCCAAGGTTTGACAGAAAATGATTAATCCGCTACAAAATAATTATTTTATATAGAGTCCAGCGCACAGAGCTGGTATAATTGTGTGCGCAAGAGCCGCTCCAAAAATAGCCTCTCAGGTCCTGTCTCAGTGTGCACACACAGCGGAGCTCATGTGAGCCATTAACAAGATATTAAATTAACACACTTTTACATACAACAGACATCAACATACAGACATACTTTTACAGCAAGGAACTGTTTTATCAAGCTATAAAAAACATTAAAAATAATTACCTTAAGCTGTTCAAAATACATTCCACATGGAGCAGGAAAGAGAAGAAAAAAAGTGTCCAGATGAAACAGTCCACTGTGATGCCAGAAGTGATTAGAAGTGTTTTCAACATCCAAGGTTTGGCAGAAAATGATTAATCCACTACAAAATATATAGAATCCAGCGCACAGAGCAGGTGCAATTGTGTGCGCAAGAGGAGGAGCCGCTCCAAAAATAGCCTCTCAGGTCCTGCGAAGGTGCCAGGCGCATGGATAATGGACTTTTTGCAGGCTTGTAAGCACCATGCAAATGCCTCTAAGCCGTCGCAGTAACTCGAACACAAACTGCGCCACGCTGTTGTTGCTAAATTTTGAACATCTTGAAATTAGCGCCACTCTCAGAGAGGAGCCTCGTTAACTGAAGATAATGCCTCTAAGAGCCACTCTGAGCCACTATACTGCCACGATAGCTCACGAAACAAAAAAAAAAACAGGGTGCGTGGCTCCTTCTTCACTTGGTGGGACAGAGGCTTAAGTGTCCTCAGTTCCCAAACACTTATTGAGTGTTGTTAGAAGGAAAGGTGATGTAACACAGTGGTAAACATACCACTGTCCCAGCTTTTTTGAAACATGTTGCAGGCATCCATTTCAAAATGAGCAAATATTTGCACAAAAACAATAAAGTTTATCAGTTTGAACATTAAATATCTTGTCTTTGTGGTGTATTCAACTGAATATAGGTTGAAGAGGATTTGTTTTAATTTAATGTCCCAACTTCATTGGAATTGGGGTTGTAGCATTTCAAACTGTTTTATAGCTGTGATCTTGTTCTTTGGTGTTAACTCCAATTTGCAGATCTTTTTTAAGTGGTTTAGGTATTATTCTGTTACTCTTTTTCTCATTTTCTTAATTCCGAACTATATGTGGAATGCTCAGCCAAATATTCAATGTAGCTCCCTTCAGTCAACCGTAGGTTTTCTGCAGCTTCCTTTTTTTCACCTCTTCTAATTGTGCATTTAGAGCATTTGTCCAGTCCAAATTCCGTAACATCTTTGGAGAACTTATGGACCGCTTCCACGAGCCGACTAAGTCCCTCTTCTGTGTCGGCAAAGATTTTTAAATCATCCGTGTACAGCAGGTGGCTCACACTTTGATTTTCCTTCTTCTGCCTCTATTTAAGTCAAAACTGATGTCATGCTCCTGGATCTTGCTAAGCAGGTTTATGGTTAAGCAGAATAAAAGTGGTGAGCGATTGTCTCCCTGGAATACCCCTCTCTGAACTCGTATGTCTGTGTTTATTATTTGTCCCTCTGTGTGGTTTAGGGTGATGCTGGTGTTCCACTTGTCCATTTGTGCCCTCAGGAAAGATCTTATTTCCTCATTGCTGTTGTAGAGTTCTAAGCAAAATATAGCGAGGATTCGTCCCATCCTGTCTATTGCTGATGCTGAGAGTCTGATTCATGCATTTGTCTCTTCCAGATTGGACTATTATAATGTTCTATTTTCTGGTTTACTGCAGTCCAGTATTAGGGGTCTTCAATTAGTTTAAAATGCTGCTCCCAGACTGCTGACACAAAGCAGAAGGTTTGACCACATTACACCCATTTTGGCCTCCCTTCATTGGCTTCCTGTCTCTTTGAGGTCGGATTTTAAGGTGCTGTTACTGGCCTATAAAATTGTTCAAAGACTGGCACCTCCCTACCTAGCTGACATGGTTAAGCCCAACGTAAAGGCTCGGGCCTTGCGTTCACAGGGTGCAGGACTACTGTGTATTCCTTGGGTGAATAAAAAATCTGTGGGTCACAGAGCTTTCTCTTATCGTGCCCCTGCTCTGTGGAACAAGCTCCCTGCACGGATACAGCAGTCGGACTCTGTGGAAATTTTTAAGTCTAGATATAAGACTCATCTTTTTACCCAGAATTATCATTAGCAATTTATGTGATTGTGTGTTTTCTTTATTCTTTTTTTTTTTTTTTTTTATCTTTTAATTATATTATATCTTTATAATTATATAATTTATATATAATAATATAATTATATCTTAATTAATTTTAATCTTTTAATTAATTTAATCCATTGGGGTTATTAGGGCTACCCCTCTCCCTTCGGGTTTTTCTGTCATAGCCTCATGAAATTCGGTACACGTTTACCATGCTGGAAAGCACAAAACAGTCTCTTACCATCATGGTGAAATGTCGACAGGAAGTCCGCCATTGTGATTAGAAGTTTCGATTTTGAGGTAATTTTTGCCAGTTTTGGCCATTTCCACTACTTACATTTGAACAAACTCGTCCTAGGGATTTCATCCAATCGTCTTCAAATTTGGTACACATTATCATGGCACCATGCTGATCAAAAGTTATAAAAAAAGAATTTCTGTCAGTCAAAGGGCGTGGCAGCTAGGGTTCATCAAACTTTGGCGAGCTTTTCGGAGCACGCCATTTCACTCCGAACGGCTGTCACGACCACATACTTCAACGTAGAGCCTTCAAACTTGCTGAACATGATGAGGGCTCCGTCCTAAACGTCTGCATATATTAACATCCCACCTTAGTCATAGCGCCCCCCCCGATGGTAACAATGTCCTATTTATACTTTAACAGGTACTGTTGTCACAAAGTTAACTCCATCATCTTCATTCCACTTCTAAAACATGCAGAACAAGTTGTTGAATGTAGGCAATGAACGCCATGAGGCTACGAGTAATGGTGTCCGTGTGGCAGCGTGCCGAATATCGACCCTTCGCCATGAAATTACGTTCTTTTTGATGGCTTTAATTTTGTCATATCATCATGAAAATTGATACACGTCAACCATGATAACCTCTTACAGGTCATAGGGGCGTCGCCCATGGGCGGAACAAAAAAAAGCCTCAACAGCGCCCCCTTGCAACTTTCAGAAATCCCTCCCCATAGGGTTTTTTTTTTTTTTTTTGCAGTAGGGAGATGAAAATTGGTACACATGTGTGACTTGCACAGCCGTACAAAAAAGTCTCTTGCACCATTGGTGTACTCCAAACAGGAAGTCAGCCATTTTTAATTTTCGTGTCATTTTGGCGTGATTTCCACGTCTTTGATTCTGATTTCACAGAATCAAAGCCAAGATTTTACAGCCAGCCTCCCACTCAGCTGTTTATCTGTTGTATTTTCTTTTAATGTGACTGACTTTTTTAAGGAGGTTCCATTTATGTTTTTGGCCTCCCAAAAAATGTTTGTCATTTGAGATATCTCTGCTCTTACACAGCTGATTTTTTTGTTGTAATGTCTTCTTCCATTGTGGCACTCTATTCTTTTTCTTAATTGTGGCTCCTCTTCTCTCCAAATAATGTGGGGCTAATTTACTTTGTATGTACCATGCCACTCCATAATTCAGACAGTTTAACTCTCTCAATGTGGTTCCCTCTGGGACCAGTCTAGCCAACTTTCTGGAACATACTTTTGAACTTTTTATCCTTCTTCAATTTGATCAGTTTTGGACGCTCTTTCACGTTCATTCTCCTTGTTTCCTCAATCTTGTCACCCAATTCCTCTTCTAATTCCCACTGCTGTGGGTCTGGGTGCATGTGTATGGGTGTATATTGTGTTGTGGCTGAAGTGGTGAATGACTCCTAATTTGTTGTGGCGTCCTTTCCTTGATGCATGTTTTCTGAGGACAGACATTTCTAGGTTGCCCCACTTCTCATGCCTTGAGTAAGCGAAGCAGTAAAAGATCGCTTTCTTCTCCTCAGTGGTCCAGTTTACAGTGGTGTAGTTTCGTGGATTTCTTTTGGCCCTTTGAGGCTGTTGTTGCTGGAGTCTAGGATCAAAACTCTGCTGATCTGATGGATTATCCAGCTTAGTGCTGCCGAAAGAGAAATCATTCCCCGCAGCACTGGGAAAATAGAGAAATGATGAATAGAGCACCATTGCTCTCCTCACACACCCTGGTGCCTAGGTGTGATTTGGGGACCATTTAGACTTTTTCAATATTTGCTTTGTGGAGTTTTCAGCTGGGGTTTGTTTTCATTGAAACGTCCTCATAACAAGATCTCTCCTGGCAAACCCTCTTCACAGTGGGACCGCGGACACTCGAGGCTAGTGTCCAGTAGGAACACCAACCCCCTCCTCTGTATGAGTTCTTAGGTGTCTGATCAGACTACTCTTACGTTCAAATCTTTTACTACAATGAGAACAGCCAAATGGTTTTTCTCCTGTATGACTTCTCATATGAAAAATAAAACTGCTCTTCTCCCCAAATTTTCTACCACAATGGGAACAGCCAAAGGGTTTCTCTCCTGTATGAGTTCGCATGTGTGAAATAAGCTGGCCTTTTTGTCGAAATCCTTTTCCACACTCAGAACAGCCATATGGTTTCTCTCCTGTATGAATCCTCAGATGGAAAATAAGACTGCTCTTTTGTCCAAATCTTTTATCACATTCAGAACAGACAAATGGTTTCTCTCCCGTATGAATTCTCATGTGTGTGATTAGATCACTCTTCTGTCTAAATCTTTTATCACAGTCAGAACAGATGAATGTTTTCTCTCCTGTATGAATTCTCATGTGTCTGACCAGATTGTGCTTACGTCTAAATCTTTGACCACACTCAGAACAGCCAAGTGGTTTCTGTTCGGTATGGATTCTCATGTGTGTGATCAGATTGCGCTTGTGTCCAAATCTTTTACCACATGCAGAACAGTCAAATGATTTTTCACTTGTTCGCATTCCTTTGTGTTGTTTTGAAACATTGCTTTCTTTCTGACAGTTAAAACTTGAATGAAGGTCTCTCGCCTGTTCCCAATTATGACTGTCATCAGTCTCAGTCTCTGAACTGTCTGAGCTCCTGTCACTGGTCTCTGTTTGTAAAGGACTGTTTGGACCTGAGGTGCTGGCTGGTTGTGGTCCTCCATCGTCCTCTCCATCAGCTTGTGCTGTCAGTGTTCTGTGGACGGTCGAGCTGCTGGCTGCAGGATCAGCCTCTGTGCTCTCATCACTCTGGCTTTGATGAAACTGTGGTGACTCTGGTTTTTCAGGCTTCACAGCGGTGAACGGGAACTTGGTGACATCAGCTTCCTCCAGCTGGTGGACCTCCTGTCCGTGTTGACTGATCCAGAGCCTCTCTTGTTCCTCTTTCATGTCCTCCTGGTCAACACTCAGATTACACTCCTGCTGTTCAGAAATAATTTCTTCTTTAATCACCAACTGCTGCATGTCTGCAAAGAATTTGATAGAATTTAGAAGAACGTTCATGAAAATAAAGAGAGTGGTGAGAGTGACCTGACTACAGGAAGTTACTGCACTGATGGAACTGACCATTTGGAAATGTACATCAGGGGCCTCATGTACAAAGACTTGCATGGACTTTCTACTAAAAGCTGGTGTACACTCTGAATCTGGTGTAAGCACAAATATATTCAGATGTATCAAAGTGTCCATAGGAATGAATTCACACATGTTCTGTTTGTACATCCCACTGAACATAGAATTGAACGTGGAAGTAAACTTCTCCTTGGCCATTTAATATGCAATTTCATGTAAATACGCCCTTGGAGCAGGGATTCCCCACGACATCACATCAGACAACATGAACACAGAAAAGAAATTGTACTATAGATGACTGGAAATTACATGGAGACACGTCGCGGGGAGTTTATTCAGTGCGCTTTTCAACGGATTAATCATGAAACTGGAAAAATGTTCATGGGAGCTACAGAGAGTGTGTGAGGCCGACACGCTGCACACACACTGACGTTAAAAGGGTGAGGTGCGCCTCCGCTGACACATTTTAAAAATGCGTTTATTGACAAATACGGAGTACAGCAAGCCTGTTAAGAAGCTCTGCAGCTCACCATCAAGCAAAAATAAAAAAGACATTAATAATAATAACAAAAACATTTGAATGCACACATGCCCAAAACAAATCTCCAAAAAATGTAATTTTTTGTTGGGTCAGGTCAATTTTTCCACCCCAGTCTTTTCACACAACTTGTATTGTGCTACCAACCTTTAATCCAAAAAAATACATTGTGGTTCAGAAAAGAACACAGTAAATGACAATTCAAAGAATTCAAAAATAATCATTCTCAGTATAAATTCAAATGGACCAATAGGAGTATTTATGGCACATTAATGCATCAACTTGTTCAATCTTTTATTGATTTATTAAGCTATTGATAATCTGTTTTCAAATTCTTGCCCACCTTAAAATCCTTACAAATGTGTTTTTACTTTAAGATTAATTTCGGAAGTTAAACTTTTCTGACATTAGAGTTTTAGACAAATACAACTACCTTGAAAAGTAATTTGTGTATACAGTAATGGTAGATTAATTCATGAATTCAACAATTTTTTAAATGTTTCTGATGTGGGACAAGAATATTTATTAAAATATGAAGAAATATGAAACAGCACAGTGCTATTTTCACTGATTACCTACTTCATAGTTAAAAAATAAATAAACAAAAAATCTAAGTTATTTAAACTGGAGAAGTTTCTTGTAGTTAAAATCATAACAATTAAAAAAACTGTGTAGGTTTATTTGTTAAATTAAAAAAATAGGTTGAACACTCAGCTCGACAGTGCTGCAGCTAAAAAGCTAATTTAACTGATAAACTTCAGCAGAGCACTATAACATCACAGATTATTTTCACTCACTCACCTCAATCAAATTTTTGTCCGTTGCTCAAATTCATTAATCTTGTGACTACCAGACACAGTTAAACTCTCGTCTAAAAATGCTAACACATTAGTATTTTTAGCAGCTGAGAGCTTCACCCAATGATCTGTAGATATGACTGGATCGGTCATTGGCTCACACACTCCGTACAATCTGCTGAAGCAAACTGGCAGCCATCTTACCACTCCCAACATATGCAGCCCGCACATAGACAGCTTAGTGGAACATCAACAATTTCAAGTAATAACTGAGCTGATTCTCTCATTTACTTATTTTTGTTCTTCGGATAATGTAAGATTGATTCCTTCTAATCTATGCCTGCCATGATTAGCTACAACCCCTGGCAAAAATTATGGAATCACCGGCCTCAGAGGATGTTCATTCAGTTGTTTAATTTTGTAGAAAAAAAGCAGATCATAGACATGACACAAAACTAAAAGCCAGAAAGCTGCCATTTGAAATGACTTAAGAAACACTGTAAGAAATCAAGAAAAAAAGATTGTGGCAGTCAGTAACGGTTCACCCTGTAAATTTTCATCCCCCAAATTAACACCTGCATCAAATCAGATCTGCTCATTGACATTGACCCTATGCCATGATATTGACCCTATGTGTCTTTTTGCAAGGAATGTTTTTGCAGTTTTTGCTCTATGGCAAGATGCATTATCATCTTGAAAAATGATTTCATCATCCCCAAACATCCTTTCAATTGTCCAAAATATCAACATAAACTTGTGTATTTATTGATGATGTAATGACAGCCATCTCCCCAGTGCCTTTACCTGACATGCAGCCCCATATCATTAATGACTGGAAATTTACATGTTCTCTTCAGGCAGTCATCTTTATAAATCTCATTGGAACGGCACCAAACAAAAGTTCCAGCAGACCAGACTTTCATCCAGTCATCCACAGTCCACGATTGCTTTTCCTTAGCCCATTGTAACCTTGTTTTTTTCTGTTTAGGTGTTAATGATGCCTTTCGTTTAGCTTTTCTGTATGTAAATCCCATTTCCTTTAGGCGGTTTCTTACAGTTCGGTCACAGACGTTGACTCCAGTTTCCTCCCATTTGTTCCTCATTTGTTTTGTTGTACATTTTTCGATTTTTGAGACATATTGCTTTAAGTTTTCTGTCTTGACGCTTTGATGTCTTCCTTGGTCTACCAGTATGTTTGCCTTTAACAACCTTCCCATGTTGTTTGTATTGGTCCAGAGTTTAGACACAGCTGACTGTGAACAACCAACATCTTTTGCAACATTGCGTGATGATTTACTCTCTTTTAAGAGTTTGATAATCCTCTCCTTTGTTTCAATTGACATCTCTCGTGTTGGAGCCATGAATCATGTCAGTCCACTTGGTGCAACAGCTCTCCAAGGTGTGTTCACTCCTTTTTAGATGCAGACTAATGAGCAGATCTGATATGATGCAGGTGTTAGTTTTGGGGATGAAAATTTACAGGGTGATTCCATAATTTTTTCCTCAGAATTGAGTGATTCCATATTTTTTTCCTCTGCTTGGTCTAAAAAAGTAACCGTTACTGACTGCCACAATCTTTTTTTATTGATTTCTTATAGTGTTTCTTAAAGCCAGAATGTTGCCATTTGAAATGACTTTAGTTTTGTGTCATGTCTGTGATCTGCTTTTTTTCTACAAAATTAAACAACTGAATGAACATCCTCCGAGGCCGGTGATTCCATAATTTTTGGCAGGGGTTGTATTTGATTTATTTTCTTTCTTTATTACTTTCACACTTTCTTTCCTTCTATTTTCACTTACTCATATCTCACTGGGACAAATACTCAATTCTAAAAATTATCCTTCTTTAATCAAAGTTTATACAAGTTTTGTGGAATCATATATATATATATATATATATATATGTGTGTGTGTGTGTGTGTGTGTGTGTGTGTGTGTGTGTGTGTGTGTGTGTGTGTATCATGAACAAAAGTGGATGGATAATACAGAAATAGTGGATTTTTTAAAATAGTTGCACTAAAAGCATAAAACACCACTTAATTCTGCAAAAAGTGGTGTCAGCTCATAGATTATCATACTGACAATAATCTCTATGAGCCGCTGCAGTCTGCTTTTAGAAAATATTCCACAGAGACGGCTCTCGATAAAGTGGTGAATGATCTTCTGCTTGCAATGGATTCGGACACCACTATAGTTCTGGTGTTGTTAGATCTCAGTGCTGTGTTTGATACTGTGGATCATCATATTCTACTTGATAGGCTGGAAAATCATTTTGGGATTACTGGGAGTGCCCTTGCATGGTTGACGTTATACTTGACCAGTCGTTCTCACTGTGGTTTGTACAGTAACACTACCTCTAACCTTAGTGACATGAAATTGGGGTTCCACAGGGGTCCGTCTCAGGCCCCCTGCTTTTCTCCCTTTATATAGCACCCCTTGGGCACATATTGTGGCGTTCTGGGATTACCTATGACTGCTATGCTGATGATATTCAGTTATACATGCTGATAACTGCTGGTAATCTCATTCACATAAAATCCTTAGAAGATTGCCTTGGATCAATGAGAAGCTGGATGTCTAGAAACGTCCTACTTTTAAAATTTGATATGGCTGAAATGATGGTCCTTGGTCCAGTGAGACATCAGCATCAATTTGACCAGTTAACGCTTAGCCTAGGCTTGTGTGTCATACATCACAATGACAAAGTGAGGAACCCTGGGGTAATTTTTGATCCTACATTGTCCTCTGACCTCCACATCAGAAATATTACGAGGACTGCTTTCTTCCACCTGCAAAATATAGCGAAGACTCGTCCCATCCTGTCGATGGCTGATGCTGAGACCCTGATCCATGTCCAGCATTAGGGTTCTCCAATTGGTTAAAAATGCTGCAGCCAGACTTTTGACACAAAGCAGAAAGTTCAACCACATTACACCCATTCTGGTATCCCTTCACTGGCTTCCTGTCCCAGTAAGATCAGATTTTAAGGTTCTGCTACTCGTCTATAAAACTGTTCATGGACTGGCACCTTACGTACCAGCCCAGGCTTTGCGTTCTCAGGGTGCAGGACTACTTTGTGTCCCTAGGGTGAATAAGAAGTCTGCGGGTCACAGAGCTTTCTCTTATCCTGCCCCTGTTCTGTAGAATGATCTCCCTGCATCAATAAAACAGTCAGATTCTGTGGAGACTTTCAAGTCCAGACTTAAGACGCACTTATTTTCCCTTTCATATGGCTAGCATACTGGTACAGTATAGTTCTATGCTTTTTACTCTTAATTCATTTTATGAGTAAACGGAGCGTGCCGCAGCCTCAACTAAATTGTGGGTCTTTTAGTGAAGCTTAGGGCTAGTGGCCGGTGATCACCTTCGTATTTCCTGTTTTTCTTGTTGTTTAATGCTGACAAATTATACTGTATTCGTTGTCTTTCTGTCTCCTGATTCTGTTTTTTCTCTCTGTTTAAGGTGCAGCTCCATCCAGAGATGGGTGTGGTATTTCTGCTGGAGACCCTCCTGTCCTGTGCACTAGCAGCATTTCTTGTATATTCGTTCTGTGAATTGTTCTGTAATTTATGTTTGTATCATGGCCCAAGCAGAGGGTCACCCCTTTGAGTCTGGTCTGCTTGAGGTTTCTTCCTCAGAGGGAGTTTTTCCTTACCACTGCTGCTCTGGGGGTTAGTAAGGTTAGACCTTACTTGTGTTAAGTGCCTTGAGGCAACTCTGTTGTGATTTGGGGCTATATAAATGAAAATAAATTGAAATTGAAATAGATACAGGAGAGTAAATTTTCCTTGCAGTGACATTTATTACACACAGCTCTAAGAGCTTCAGCCCAATATATGTAATAAAGCTTGTAGCAACAACACCTAAAGCTCCAAATCTATGCACAAGTAGATCTAAACCTAGACATGTTGCGTTAATAAGCCACTTATTATTATCATTATTATCTTTACCTATATGCTGGAATAAAGGATAAAACTCTTCAAATTATTGTTCATTACTTCCCATTTCAATCATACTCACAAGTGAAATGTTTGTCCACAGCCTTTGACCTGGCGATTTGCGCAGTTTATACAGTGATGAAAATAAGTATTTGAACACCCTGCGATTTTGCAAGTTCTCCCAATTAGAAAACATGGAGGGGTCTGAAATTTTCATCTTAGGTGCACGTCCACTGTGAGAGACATAATCTAAAAAAATAAAAATAAAAAAAAATAAAATCCGGAAATCACAATGTATGATTTTTTTTAATAATTTATCTGTATGTTACTGCTGCAAATACGTATTTGAACACCTACCAACCAGCAAGAATTCTGTCTCTCACAGACCTGTTAATTTTTCTTTAAGAAGCCCTCTTATTCTGCACTCTTTACCTGTATTAACTGCACCTGTTTGAACTTGTTACCTGTATAAAAGACACCTGTTCACACACTCAATCAATCACACTCCAACCTGTCCACCATAGCCAAGACCAAAGAGCTGTCTAAGGACACCAGGGACAAAACTGCAGACCTGCACAAGGCTGGGATGGACTACAGGACAACAGGCAAGCAGCTTGGTAGAAGAAGACAATTGTTATGATTATTTATTAGAAAGTGGAAGAAACACAAGATGAATGTCAGTCTCCCTCGGTCTGGGATTCCATGCAAGATCTCACTTTGTGGGGTAAGGATGATTCTGAGAAAGCTCAGAACTACACAGGAGGACCTGGTCAATGACCTGAAGAGAGCTGGGACCAGTCACAAAGATTACATTAGTAACACATGATGCTGTCATGGTTTAAAATCCTGCAGGGCAGCAAGGTCCCCCTGCTCAAGCCAGCACATGTCCAGGCTCATTTGAAGTTCACCAGTGACCATCTGGATGATCCAGAGGAGGCATGGGAGAAGGTCATGTGGTCAGATGAGACCAGAAGAGAGCTTTTTGGAATCAACTCCACTTACCATGTTTAGAGGATGAGAACAACCCCAAGAAAACCATCCCAACCGTGAAGTATGGGGGTGGAAACATCATACTCTGGGGGTGCTCTTCTGCAAAGGGGACTGCACTGTATTGAAGGGAGGATGGATGGGGTCATGTATTTTGGCAAACAACCTCCTTCCCTCAGTAAGAGCATTGAAGATGGCTCATGGCTGGGTTTTCCAGCATGACAATGACCCCAAACACACAGCCAGGGCAACTAAGGAGGGGCTCCGTAAGAAGCATTTCAAGGCCCTGGAGTGGCCTGGCCAGTCTCCAGACCTGAACTCAATAGAAAATATTTGGAGGGAGCTGACACCAAAAGGAGTGGTGGAGGAGTGGACCAAAATCCCTGCTGCAGTGTGTGAAAACCTGGTGAAAAACTACAGGAAACGTTTGACCTCTGTAACCGCAAACAAAGGCTACTGTACCAAATATTAACATTGATTTTCACAGGTGTTCAAATATTTATTTGCAGCAGTAATATACAAATAAATTATTTAAAAAAAAATCATACATTGTGATTTCCGGATTTTTTTTTTTTTTTTTAGATTGTGTCTTTCACAGTGGACATGCACCTAAGATAAAAATTTCAGACCCCTCCATGATTTCTAAGTGGGAGAACTTGCAAAATCGCAGCATGTTCAAATACTTATTTTCCTCATTGTAGCTGTACATGAAGTTATATATAGTTTCTTGCACCTCATTAAAGATCAACAGAACAGAGCGTTCAGGAGCAGGACATCGGAGTGGTAATATGGCGGCCGGTTTGCTTCAAAAATATTGGCCAATGAACCATCCAGTAATATATAGAGATCACTGGCTTCACCCATTAGCGCCACTGGAGGAAAAATACAGCCCATAACTATTAATGTCCACAACCAAGGAAACCGTGAGGAAAACCACCACACCGACCCAAAAAATATAACTTTATACTAAACTCCCAAAAATCTAAACAAAATAACCTTTCTTCTTCTTTGGACATTATTGGCGCCTTGCAAACCAATACGATGCATTACCGCCACCAACAGTTTGGGTGTGGAACTGATTAGATAGATTTGATGTTTTGGTGAAAGAAAATCCTCCTCTGTATCACTTCATCATGAAGCTGTATAACTGGGGATACAAAAGGCTACACATGCACTATACACAATTTCTCCAATCACGGCCACAGAAGCCAAACATTCTTCCAAAGTTGTGTCTTGGTGGCTTCCCTCACTTGTCTTCTTCCTGCATGGACATTTAGTTTTTGACAACTGCATTTGCATAATTGGTGTGAATAAAGTCCAAGACATATTCAGTGACTTGCAAATGTTCATGTATCCATCCCCGAACTTGTCTGAAGAAAACTGGCTATTTACAGGTATTTTACCAAAGGGGCTGATTACTTATGCTTTTATATTTTACAACCCCAATTCCAAAGAATTGTGGATGTTGTGTGAAATGTAAATAAAAACAGAATACAATGATATGCAAATCCTCTTCAACCTATGTATATTCAACTGAATACCCCACAAAGACAAAGACCTGTTTGGAACATTCCATAGCTGAACAGGTTATCTGGAAGCAGGTGAGTGTCATGATTTGTGAATAACTGTGTGAAAAAATAGTCCAACAGTTTAAGAACAATGTTTCTCAATGTTCAGTTGCAAAAAATTTAGGGATTCTATCATCTACAGTCCACAATATAATCAGAAGATTCAGAGAACCAGGAGAACTTTCTACACGTAAGCGGCAAGGCCGAAAACCAACATTGAATACCCGTGACCTTCAATCTCTCTGCATTGCACTGCATTAAAAACCGGCATCATTGTGTAAAGGATCTTACCACATGGGCTCAGGAACACTTCAGAAAACCATTGTCAGTTAACATAGTTCGTCGCTACAGCTACAGGTGCAAGTTAAAACTCTACCATGCAAAGCAAAAGCCATACAACAACAACATCCAGGAACGCCGCTGCCTTCTCTGGGTCCAAGCTCATTTGAAATGGACAGACGCAAAATTGACAAGTGTGCTGTGGTCTGAGTCCACATTTCAAATTGTTTTTGGAAATCATGGATGTCGTGTCCTCTGGACAAAAGAGGAAAAAGACCATCCTGACTGTTACCAGCACAAAGTTCAAAAGCCAGCAACTGTGATGGTATGGGGGTGTGTTAGTGCCCATGGCATAGGCAACTTATGTGATGGCACCATCAATGCTGAAAGGAACATCCAGGTTTTGGAGCAACACATGCTGCCATCCAAGCAACGTCTTTGTCAGGGACGTCCCTGCTTATTTCAGCAAGACAATGCCAAGCCACATTCTGCGCGTGTTACAACAGCGTGGCTTCGTAGTAAAAGAGTGCGGGTACTAGAATGGCCTGCCTGCAGTCCAGACCTGTCGCCCATTGAAAATGTGTGGTGCATTATGAAGCAGAAAATACGACAATGGAGACCCCGGACTGAAGTCATACATCAAGCAAGAATGGGAAAGAATTCCACCTACAAAGCTTCAACAATTACTGTCCTCAGTTCACAAATGCTTGAGTGTTGTTAGAAGGAAAGGTGATGTAACACAGTGGTAAACATACCACTGTCCCAGCTTTTTTGAAACGTGTTGCAGGTATTCATTTCAAAATGAGCAAATATTTGCACAAAAACAATAAATTTTATCAGTTTGAACATTAAATATCTTGTCTTTGTGGTGTCGTCAATTGAATATAGGTTGAAGAGGATTTGAAAATCGTATTCTGTTTTTATTTACATTTTACACAACGTCCCAGCTTCAATGGAATTGGGGTTGTTTATCAAGTTGCAGAGATTTGCTTTGGGTTTAAGGAAGATAATTTTAGAAAATTTTATATTGACAAGCCTGATTTACTTATTGTATTTGAAATGCCATAAACAAATGAAAATGTATGAAGTATCAAGGGGCCGAACACTTTTGCAAGGCACTGTATATAAAGTGTAATCCATCCATCTATCCATTTTCTTCCACTTCATCCGAAGTCGGGTCGCGGGGGCAGCAGCTCAAGCAAAGCCGCACAGACCTCCCGATCCACACACACCTCCCCCAGCTCCTCCGGGGGAACCCCGAGGTGTTCCTAAGCCAGCTGCGAGATGTCGTCCCTCCAGCGTGTCCTGGGTCTTCCCCAGGGCCTTCTCCCGATGGGACGTGCTCAGAACACCTCTCCAGCAAGGCGTCAAGGGAGCATTTGAAAAAGATGCCCGAGCAACCTCAGCTGGCTCCTTTCAACGTGGAGGAGCAGCAGCTTGACTCCAAGCTCCTCCCGAGTGACCGAGCTTCTCACCCTATCTCGAAGGGAGTGCCCAGCCACCCTGCAGAGGAAACTCATCTCGGCTGCTTGCACTTGCGATCTTGTTAGCCAAATCTCATGACCATAGGTGAGGGTCGGAACGTAGCTCAATCGGTAAATTGAGAGTTTTGCCCCCCTACTCAGCTCTCTCTTCACCACAACGGTTCAATACAGCGACCGCATCACTGCAGACGCTGCACCGATCCGTCTTTCAATCTCATGCTCCATCCGTCCCTCTCTCGTGAACAAGACCCCGAGATACTTAAACTCCTCCACTTGAGGCAAGGACACTCCACGGACCTGAAGAGGGCAAAGCACCTTTTTCTGGTCGAGAACCATAGCCTTGGATTTGGAGGTGCTGATTTTCATCACGGAAGCTTCACACTTGGCTGCAAACCACTCCAGTGCACGCTGAAGGTCCTGATTTGACAAAGCCAACAGAACCACATCGTCCGCAAACTGCAGAGACGAGATTCTGTGGTTCCCAAACCAGACCCCTCTACACCCTGACTGCGCCTAGAAATTCTGTCCATAGAGGTAATGAACAGAACCGTGACAAAGGGCAGCCCTGGCAGAGGCCAACGTGCAAATGGAAACAGGCTTGACTTACTACCGGCAATGCGGACCAAGCTCCTGCTGCAGTCGTACAGGGGCCGGATAGCCCTTAGCAAAGGACCCAGGACCCTGTACTCCAGGGCGCCTCGAGGGACACGGTCGAACACCTTCTCCAGATCCACAAAACACGTGGACTGGTTGGGCGAACTCCCATGAACCCTCGAGCACCCGATGGAGGGTGTAGAGCTGGTCCAGTGTGCCGCAACAAGGACGAAAACCACACAGTTCCTCCTGAATCTGAGGTTCGACTATCGGTAGAATTCTCCTCTCCAGTCCTCTGGAATAGACCTTACCGGGGAGGCTGAGGAGTGTGATACCCCTGTAGTTGGAACACACCCTCCAGTCCCCCTTCTTAAATAGAGGGACCACCACCCCGGTCTGCCAATCCAGAGGCACTGTCCCCGACCGCCACGCAATGTTGCAGAGATGTGTCAACCAAGACAGTCCCAGAACATGCAGAGACTTAAGGTACTCCAGACGGATTTCATCCACCCCAGGAGCCCTGCCACCGAGGAGCTTTCTGGCCACCTCGGTGACTTCTGCCTGAGTAATGGATGAGTCAGCCTCCGAGTCCCCTGTCTCTGCTTCCTCTTCGGAAGATGTGATGATGGGATTGAGGAGATCCTCGAAGTATTCCTTCCACCACCCGACAACATCCCCAGTCAGGGTCAACAGCTCCCCACCTGCACCATAGACAGTGTTGTTGGGGAGCTGCTTCCACCTCCGGAGGCGTCGGACGGTTTGCCAGAATTTCTTCGAGGCCGACCGAGAGTCCTCCTCCATGGCCTCCCCGAACTCCTCCCAGACCCAAGTTTTTGCCTCTGCGACCGCACAGGCTGCAGCACGCTTGGCCTTACTGTCAGCTGCCTCCAGAGTCCCACCTGCCAGCAAAGACAAGTAGGACTCCTTCTTCAGCTTGACGGCATCCCTTACTTCTGACGTTCACCACCGGGTTCGGGGATTGCTACCGCGACAAACACCAGAGACCCTGCAACCACAGCCACAAGCGGCCGCATCGACAATGGAGGTGGAGAACATGGTCCACTCGGACTCCATGTGTCCAACCTCCCCTGGGACCTGGGAGAAGCTCTCCCGGAGGTGGGAGTTCAAGATCTCGCTGACAGAGGGTTCCGCCAGTCGTTCCCAGCAGACCCTCACGATACGTTTGGGCCTGCCACATGCCAGGTCTGACCTGCCAGGTGCCACGTCTGATCTGTTCCAGCGGATCCAACTCACCACCAGGTGGTGATCGGTCAACAGCTCAGCCCATCTCTTCACCCAAGTGTCCGAGACACGTGGCCGAAGGTCAGATATGACTACAAAGTCGATGATCGACCTCCGGCTCAGGGTGTCCTGGTGCCACGTGCACTTATGGCCACCCTTGTGCTCAAACATGGTGTTTGTGATGGACAATCTGTGGCTAGCACAGAAGTCCAACAACTGAACACCATTCGGATTCAGATCGGGGAGGCCGTACTTCCCGATCACCCCCCTCCAGGTCTCACTGTTGCCGCCCACGTGGGCATTGAAGTCCCCAGGAGAACAATGGAGTCCCCAGTTGGAGCACTATCTCCTTACCCCTCCCAGGGACTCCAAGAAAGTCGGGTACTCTGCACTGCCGCTGGCCCGTAGGCCGAGACAACAGTGAGAGACCTGTCCCTGACCCGAAGGCGTTGGGACGCGACCCTCTCGTTCACTGGGGTGAACTCCAACACATGGCGACTGAGCTGGGGAGCAATAAGCAATGCTACCCCAGCCCGCCGCCTCTCCCCGTGGGCAACACCAGAAAAGTGGAGCTCCCAGCCCCTCTCCAAGAGTTGGGTACCAGAGCCCAAGCTGTGCGTGGAGGTGAGCCCGACTATCTCTAGTCGTTACCTCTCAACCTCCCTCACAAGCTCAGGCTCCTTCCCCTCAGCGAGGTGACATTCCACATCCCAACAGCCAGAGGCTGTGAGCGCGGACCGGGCCACTGGGCCACCCGCCCTCAACCGCCACCCAGTCCTCTCTGCACCCGACCCCCATGGCCCCCTCTGCAGATGGTGAACCCACAGGAGGGCGGGCCCATGTCACTCTTTTGGGCTGGGCCCGGCAGGCCCCGTGGGCTAAGGCCCGACCACCTGGCACTCGCGTGCAAGTGCCAACCCCAGCCCTGGCTCAAGGGTGGGGCCCCGGCTCCGCCGTACCGGGTGATGTCTCAATCCTTGATTTCATACTGGTCATGGGAGCTTCTGAACTACCCTTAGTCTGACCCATCTCCTAGGACCTGTTTGCCATGGGAGACCCTACCAGGGGCACGAAGCCCCTGACCACATAGCTCCTAGGATCATCAACTCCCCCACCACGATAAGGTGGCAGTTCAAGGGGAGTAAAGTGTAATCTTGATCCAGAAACCTGAATCCAGGAATCTCAAACCAGGATCTGGATCTAGATCACCTACAAAATTTAATGGAGTCTTCCATGGCGTGATATCTATGTGTGGTGAAACTTTCGTGAAAATCCGTGCAGTAGTTTTGACATAATCCTGCTAACAGACAGAAGAGAGAGAAATAAGCTTGCACCAATGATTTTATTTCGTCCTTGGTGGACGGAACCAGTGGGTATCCATTCAGGTATGGAGTGAAAATAATGCCAAAATGTCTGAAAGGAAATGCTTTTGACAAAAACTACAGATTTTGTTTATTTTTATTTATGTCCAAAGATCAAGGATTCAGTGATCAATTTCATATTTATTTACTTTAAGACTCAATAAAATGTTGTTGACATAGAAAACCTGTAAAGCCTACTTTTAGTACAAGGAAAAATCAATAAGGAACGGCATCGATATTGATAAAATCTTATCAATATCCATCCCTACATTTGACAGCAAATTAATGAAGTATTGGTAGTTAATAATGACGGCTAAATGACTGATGGCACGGACCAATCCCCCTCCCAGAATGATAAACAAGTATTTTTATTTTAAAAACATGCTGTTGAGCAGAATTACTGAACACATCCAGGGCAGCTGAAAGAGGGCACCAGAAGTCTCTACACCTGGTTCATTGTTCCTGACATGTGCATTTCTACACTCTTCCATGGCCTGATGCCTTGGTTTCTTTTGGCTTTAAAGTAAGGCTGTAACAAAGATAAAAACAAAAAACTGGCTTTCGTTCACAAAATGTGGCCCTCAAACTGCAGGCAACAGTGTTTCAGAGAGTTATAAATTTAAAAGTTTTCTGGGTACAACGGTCCCAATCTCCCCTACAAACACTTGCATTAGCAGCGCGACATGCTGCAGCGAGTGCTGGTGGAAGACTGACTGAAAAGTAAGTCCACACCAAAGAGCATTTGCACGCTGTCTCACGGAAACAGGCACGTTATAAGGAACGGGGAAAAAAAACTACTGTGTGAAAGAGTGACCATAGTTTTAAGTAGTTTTTTCCATTTAACAGTTTAACAGATTTTCTTTTCTTGGTTCTTGGCACAGCCCCCGCCATCGTTATTCACATTAAATCTCGCTAAAACCTACCGGGGACAGCCCCCGCCATCGTTATTCACATTAAATCTCACTAAAACCTACCTGGGACAGCCCCCCGTTATCATTACTAACATTAAATCTCGCTAACACCTACGGGCCCAGCCGCGCTTTCATTAATCACATTAAATCTCGCTAAAACCTACCGGGGACAGCCCCCGCCATCGTTATTCACATTAAATCTCGCTAAAACCTACCGGGGACAGCCCCCGCCATCGTTATTCACATTAAATCTCACTAAAACCTACCTGGGACAGCCCCCCGTTATCATTACTAACATTAAATCTCGCTAAAACCTACCGGGGACAGCCCCCGCCATCGTTATTCACATTAAATCTCGCTAAAACCTACGCGGGGACAGCCCCCGCCATCGTTATTCACATTAAATCTCGCTAAACCTACCGGGGACAGCCCCCGCCATCGTTATTCACATTAATCTCGCTAAAACCTACCGGGGACAGCCCCCGCCATCGTTATTCACATTAAATCTCACTAACACCTATGAAGCACAGCCCCACTATCATTAATCACATTAAATCTCGCTAAAACCTACCGGGGACAGCCCCCGCCATCGTTATTCACATTAAATCTCACTAACACCTATGGAGCACAGCCCTGCTATCATTAATCACATTAAATCTCACTAAAACCTACCGGGGACAGCCCCCGCCATCGTTATTCACATTAAATCTCGCTAAAACCTACCGGGGACAGCCCCCGCCATCGTTATTCACATTAAATCTCGCTAAAACCTACCGGGGACAGCCCCCGCCATCGTTATTCACATTAAATCTCGCTAAAACCTACCGGGGACAGCCCCGCCATCGTTATTCACATTAAATCTCGCTAAAACCTACCGGGGACAGCCCCCGCCATCGTTATTCACATTAAATCTCACTAACACCTATGGAGCACAGCCCCACTATCATTAATCACATTAAATCTCGCTAACACCTACCAGGGACAGCCCCGTCATCGTTAATCACATTCGGAAGATTCAGACGGCTTTCGTTGACTTTTCAGTTGTGTGACTATCCGAGAAATTGTGGACGAGGTGAGCATGTCACAACATGTCCTGTAAATGTAAATGGGGAATCTTCTTCACAGACTAAAGTTAATTATGGAGTTCCACAAGGTTCTGTGCTAGGACCAATTTTATTCACTTTATACATGCTTCCCTTAGGCAGTATTATTAGACGGTATTGCTTAAATTTTCATTGTTACGCAGATGATACTCAGCTTTATCTATCCATGAAGCCAGAGGATACACACCAATTAGCTAAACTGCAGGATTGTCTTACAGACATAAAGACATGGATGACCTCTAATTTCCTGCTTTTAAACTCAGATAAAACTGAAGTTATTGTACTTGGCCCCACAAATCTTAGAAGCATGGTGTCTAACCAGATCGTTACTCTGGATGGCATTTCCCTGATCTCTAGTAATACTGTGAGAAATGTTGGAGTCATTTTTGATCAGGATATGTCATTCAAAGCGCATATTAAACAAATATGTAGGACTGCCTTTTTGCATTTACGCAATATCTCTAAAATCAGAAAGGTCTTGTCTCAGAGTGATGCTGAAAAACTAATTCATGCATTTATTTCCTCTAGGCTGGACTATTGTAATTCATTATTATCAGGTTGTCCTAAAAGTTCCCTAAAAAGCCTTCAGTTGGTTCAAAATGCTGCAGCTAGAGTACTGACGGGGACTAGCAGGAGAGAGCATATCTCACCCGTGTTGGCCTCTCTTCAGTGGCTTCCTGTTAATTCTAGAATAGAATTTAAAATTCTTCTTCTTACTTATAAGGTTTTGAATAATCAGGTCCCATCTTATCTTAGGGACCTCGTAGTACCATATTACCCCATTAGAGCGCTTCGTTCTCAGACTGCGGGCTTACTTGTAGTTCCTAGGGTTTGTAAGAGTAGAATGGGAGGCAGAGCCTTCAGCTTTCAGGCTCCTCTCCTGTGGAACCAGCTCCCAATTCAGATCAGGGAGACAGATACCCTCTCTACTTTTAAGATTAGGCTTAAAACTTTCCTTTTCGCTAAGGCTTATAGTTAGGGCTGGATCAGGTGACCCTGGACCATCCCTTGGTTATGCTGCTTTAGACGTAGATTGTGGGGGGGTTCCCATGATGCACTGTTTCTTTCTCTTTTTGCTCCGTATGCATCACTCTGCATTTAATCATTAGTGATCGATCTCTGCCCCCTTCACGGCATGTCTTTTTCCTGGTTTTTTCCCTCAGCCCCAACCAGTCTCAGCAGAAGACTGCCCCTCCCTGAGCCTGGTTCTGCTGGAGGTTTCTTCCTGTTAAAAGGGAGTTTTTCCTTCCCACTGTTGCCAAGTGCTTGCTCATAGGGGGTCGTTTTGACCGTTGGGGTTTTTCATAATTATTGTATGGCCTTGCCTTACAATATGGAGCGCCTTGGGGCAACTGTTTGTTGTGATTTGGCGCTATATAAGAAAAAAGTTGATTGATTGATTGATTGATGTCCTGTGAGGCTTCAACACGAAGGCGCTTTTGCTGCGCCATCAACTTCGTGCCGATGATTTTCACCGCTACTCTTTTCATGGCCAAATCTTCTGTCACAGTGGAATGTGCCGAAAAAGTGCTGATGTCCACCCCTTCCGCAATTTTTCGGATAATCACACGACGGTCCCACATCACCACAGCGTTCACTTTGGAAAGATCCGGTCGTTTCAGCGTGTTGATGGCCGACCGGAGCGTGGCTCGCGCTCCACCGTTGTGCGGACGTCTTTAAACCGGTTGTACCGCTCCTTAATCTGTGTGATGCCCAGAGGATCGTCACCAAAAGCCGTCTGAATAATCCGAATGGTTTCCACCTGGCTGTCGCCCAGTTTCTGGCAAAATTTGATGCAGTCGTGCTGCTCCAGTTGTTCCGCCATTTCCTTGCAAAGAAAAAACG
Organism: Thalassophryne amazonica; assembly: GCF_902500255.1. NCBI lineage: Eukaryota > Metazoa > Chordata > Actinopteri > Batrachoidiformes > Batrachoididae > Thalassophryne > Thalassophryne amazonica. The sequence continues at coordinate 25,898 of NW_022986377.1, read as the reverse complement.
ACGAGAGACTCCACCCATCCTCACTCAAAGGCTGCTTGCAAGCAAATGACACAATCGACAGGCGTGAAAATACTCACACGTGAACGAAGGTTCAAGGTTGGCTCATGCAAGCACACGTGATTCAAATTCATCAGGTTTTTGAAAAAATAAAAAGGTCGGATACTTTTCTAACAGACCTCGTATATATATATATATATATATATATATATATAATATATATACAGAATTATATAGAATATATATATATAGAATCTGTATGTATATATATATATATATATAATATATATATATATATATATATATATATATATACATACAGATTCTATTTCTACCTCATTTTCTTATGTCTTGTACTGTTACAAGTATTATTATTATTGCTTATCCTTGCACACGCTGTTTGATGCACATTTTTCTCTACTTGCACCCACCTTGTGTGTTTTTAAGAGCTGATGTAACGTTAATTTCTCCTCTGTGAGATCAATAAAGTTTATCTTATCTTAAAACATCTTAAAACAGGATTGCCGATAATATCTTAATACTACTGTTTATCGTGGTATTTTGAGGTAAAATATTGTGTAACTAAATCTGTGATCATAACAGGACTTTTTTAACTTGCATTTTAACACTTCAATGTCTTTATATTACAACTCAGTAAAAATATATAAATAAAAGACAAGTCCAATTTAATCTCAGATAGCCGATTTACAGGGAGTCAGTCAGACAGTCGATCAGTTATCAGTTATGACATATATTAATGCAGATGTACTGGCCTGAGTATCACTAAACTTCCTATATGGCTTATACATCATGACCTCAAGACACAAAGTCTCAAACTTAGGAATTACATGAAGTTTGTGTGTCACATCGGTGTCAATCCGACTCCAGCCAGGATGAAGAGGGTGCAGGTGATTTCACTGTTTAACAGCAGACGGGTTCATCAGTGAAATCATCTGGTGGAGTTGGTGGTTACAAAGAAACCTGCACCCGCTTTGTCCTGTCTGGACTCAGGTTGACACCGATGGTGTCATCAGTGTGTGTGTCAGAACTCGTACCATCAGGATGTGGTTGGAACCCGTCTCTGGCTGGTTGTGACCCTCCACAGTCGTCTCCATTAGCTTCTGTTTTCACTGTTCTGGGATCAGTGGAGTTGCTGGAAAGAAGCTCCACTTCTGTGCTCTCGTTTCTTCGGCTTTGATGAAGCTGTGATGACTGTGGTTTTTCTTCATCTTCACTCGTCACACAGACAGCAGTGGAAGGGAACTTAGTGAGATCAGCCTCCTCCAGGCCATGAAGATGCTTTCCCTCCTGACCAACCCAGAGTTCCTCCTGTTCCTCTTTAATGTTTGGAGGCTTTGAGTCCGGTTGATCCAGATTTTGATTCCATTCTTGCAGCTCAGGGAGAACGTTTTCTTTACTCACCAGCAGCTGCTGCATGTCTGCAAGGAGGAATTTAAATGGACAGAATTACCAACAACATTCATTATAACATAAAATAAAGCAGTATGGAGGTGTGTCAGATCTGATCAAAACTTGTTATTGCATTGAAGATCTCATCTCAGGGTTGGGATCATGTGCTGGAGTGTTCCACACTATGGAGCCAAAGTGTATTCTGGTTGGTAACAAACTGCATCTTTTCATCACCACCTCGAGAAAGTAGAAAAGGGGGTGTTCACAATAATAGTAGCATCTGCTGTTGACTCTACAAACTCAAAACTATTATGTTCAAACTGTTTTTTTAGCAATCCTGTGAATCACTACACTTGTATTTAGTTGTATAACCACAGTTTTTCATGATTTCTTCACATCTGCGAGGCATTAATTTTGTTGGTTTGGTTTTCTCGGTTACTAGTGTGCTTGGGGTCACTGTCTTGTTGAAACACCCATTTCAAGGGCATGTCCTCTTCAGCATAAGGCAACATGACCTCTTCAAGTATTCTGACATATCCAAACTGATCCATGATACCTGGTATGTGATATATAGGCCCAACACCATAGTAGGAGAAACATGCCCATATCACGATGCTTGCACCACCATGCTTCACTGTCTTCAGTGTGAACTGTGGCTTGAATTCAGAGTTTGGGGTCATCTCACAAACTGTCTGCGGCCCTTGGACCCAAAAAGAACAATTTTACTCTCATCAGTCCACAAAATATTCCTCCATTTCTCTTTAGGCCAGTTTATGTGTTCTTTGGCAAATTGTAACCTCTTCTGCACGTCTTTTATTTAACAGAGGGACTTTGCGGGGGATTCTTGCAAATAAATTAGCTTCACACAGGCGTCTTCTAACTGTCACAGCACTTACAGGTAACTCCAGACTGTCTTTGATCATCCTGGAGCTGATCAATGGGTGAGCCTTTGCCATTCTGGTTATTCTTCTATCCATTTTGATGGTTGTTTTCCATTTTCTTCCACACGTCTCTGGTTTCTTTGTCCATTTTAAAGCATTGGAGATTGGCCTCAGAGGATGTTCATTCAGTTGTTTAATTTTGTAGAAAAAAAACAGATCACAGACATGACACAAAACTAAAGTCATTTCAAATGGCAACTTTCTGGCTTTAAGAAACACTATAAGAAATCAGGAAAAAAAACAATTGTGGCAGTCAGTAACAGTTACTTTTTTAGACCAAGCAGAGGGAAAAAAAATATGGACTCACTCAATTCTGAGGAATAAATTATGGAATCACCCTGTAAATTTTCATCCCCAAAACTAACACCTGCATCAAATCAGATCTGCTCATTAGTCTGCATCTAAAAAGGAGTGATCACACCTTGGAGAGCTGTTGCACCAAGTGGACTGACATGAATCATGGCTCCAACACGAGAGATGTCAATTGAAACAAAGAGAGAGGATTATCAAACTCTTAAAAGAGGGTAAATCATCACGCAATGTTGCAAAAGATGTTGGTTGTTCACAGTCAGCTGTGTCTAAACTCTGGACCAAATACAAACAACATGGGAAGGTTGTTAAAGGCAAACATACTGGTAAGACCAAGGAAGACATCAAAGTGTCAAGACAGAAAACTTAAAGCAATATGTCTCAAAAATCGAAAATGCACAACAAAACAAATGAGGAACGAATGGGAGGAAAACTGGAGTCAACGTCTGTGACCGACCTGTAAGAAACCGCCTACAGGAAATGGGATTTACATACAGAAAAGCTCAATGAAAGCCATCATTAACACCTAAACAGAAAAAAACAAGGTTACAATGGGCTAAGGAAAAGCAATCGTGGACTGTGGATGACTGGATGAAAGTCATATTCAATGATGAATCTCGAATCTGCATTGGGCAAGGTGATGATGCTGGAACATTTGTTTGGTGCCGTTCCAATGAGATTTATAAAGATGACTGCCTGAAGAGAACATGTAAATTTCCACAGTCATTGATGATATGGGGCTGCATGTCAGGTAAAGGCACTGGGGAGATGGCTGTCATTACATCATCAATAAATGCACAAGTTTACGTTGATATTTTGGACACTTTTCTTATCCCATCAATTGAAAGGATGTTTGGGGATGATGAAATCATTTTTCAAGATGATAATGCATCTTGCCATAGAGCAAAAACTGTGAAAACATTCCTTGCAAAAAGACACATAGGGTCAATGTCATGGCCTGCAAATAGTCCGGATCTTAATCCAATTGAAAATCTTTGGTGGAAGTTGAAGAAAATGGTCCATGACAAGGCTCCAACCTGCAAAGCCGATCTGGCAACAGAGAAAGTTGGAGCCAGATTGATGAAGAGTACTGTTTGTCACTCATTAAGTCCATGCCTCAAAGACTGCAAGCTGTTATAAAAGCCAGAGGTGGTGCAACAAAATACTAGTGATGTGTTGGAGCGTTCTTTTGTTTTTCTTGATTCCATAATTTTTTTCTCAGAATTGAGTGATTCCATATTTTTTTCCCCTCTGCTTGGTCTAAAAAAGTAACCGTTACTGACTGCCACAATTTTTTTCTTATTCTTCTTATAGTGTTTCTTAAAGCCAGAAAGTTGCCATTTGAAATGACTTTAGTTTTGTGTCATGTCTGTGATCTGCTTTTTTTCTACAAAATTAAACAACTGAATGAACATCCTCCGAGGCCGGTGATTCCATAATTTTTGCCAGGGGTTGTATTATTGTGAACACCCCCTTTTCTACTTTTTTTTTTTACTAATAGCCCAATTTCATAGCCTTAAGAGTGTGCATATCATGAATGCTTTGCCTTGTTGGATTTGTGAGAATCTACTGAATCTACTGGTACCTTGTTTCCCATGTAACAATAAGAAATATACTCAAAACCTGGATTAATCTTTCTAGTCACATAGCACTACTATTATTCTGAACACTACTGTATGAATGAACAGAATAAAAATCGCACGTGTGATTAAAAAATCCTGATGTGTAGAAACTCTGCAGTGATGTTCAGAAGCAGAAATCACATAAAGCAGCTGAGAACTGTGAACTTTAACAGGCTGTTATTTTACAAAGATATTTATTTTAGATGACTTAATGTAGTTGTTTAATGTTCAAGCACAAAACGTGACTGAGGAGGAGAAAAAAAAGAGGAAATGAACTCTAGTCTGAATAAAAATACAAGCTGCTGATTTTTCTTTTTCAAATTAGGCTGCAGCTCTGAGTTTCATTTATTTCAAAGTAAGTTACCGCTTATTATTTTCAAAAATCACCAGTCAAATCAGTCTGCAGTGTTCAGTTTTTCCTGCACATTTGTGTATTTTTTCCTTCTTTATAAGAGTTTGGTTTTAAAAAACAATAAAATGTTAACACTTTTCCTTATAGCAGTTCTTTAATTTCAGAAATGGAACAGAAACAACCACAAATAAAAAAGTAGGGACTGTATGTAAAATGAAGATAAAATAAAAATGTTGTTATATTCCAAGTTTCTCCACTCACACCCACAGAAGCCAAACATTCTTCCAAAGTTGTGTCTTGGTGGTTGTGTCTTCTTCCAGCATGGACATTTTGTTTTTGACAACTGCCTACCTGACACAGATTTACCATAAAGTACCACACTGTTTGTATTTCTGAATGATTGATGTAAATAAAGTCTAAGAAATATTCAGTGAGTTGGAAATGTTTATGTATTCATCCTCTGACATTTCCCAAGAAAACTGGCTGTAAATATTAACTAATTCTTCCATTAACAATAAACTGCCCTGTCCCAACCTTTTTTTCTTGGAAAATGTTGCAGGCCTCAAATGTAGGAATGGATATATATTAACAAAAAAATAAAGCTGATTTCACAAAACATGAAATATGTTGGTTTCATACAGTCTGCACTTACAGAAATAGAAGACAAAGTAAATGTCAGGATCATTACGTGTCCATCACCACCACATTTTGAAAAACTATAAAACCACAGGCCATGAATTATTTATGTTTTGTGTCTTTTAGTGACTTTTTTTTTTTTTTTGGGATTAAGGCAATAAGTGTCTCCCTGTATTACCACAGATGAACTGTTTCTGTTGCCACATCTTCTGAAATAAAACTGCAGAACACTAAAGCCTAAAAACTAAAAGAAGGAAAAAATGGGAGCGGTACAGGAGCGGGAGTCATTCTGAATGGGAGCGGGAGTCATTTTACCAGGAGTGGGATGGGACAGGAATTTTTTTTTTTTTTTTTACTCTGGCCCGGGATTGGGATGGGACAGGAATTTTTCTGTGGGAGTGGGATGGGACAGGAGTGAAAATCTACTACCATGTCACCCTCTCGTTCGTAGCATCTTCTTGCAAGATGCTGTGGCGGGAAACATTAGATAATGAACATCCCATCGATTAACACGCCTTTTGAAGAATATATTGAACAGAATGTCTTTTCTAAAACCTCCGAAACTGGGCCAGATACCAGGGAAAACACCAGTCAAACGCAAAGCATCAACCCCTGCAAGTGTAGAAGCTTCAAAGAAGAGGTATGAAGAGAAAGGAAGAGAGAGGAAGTTTGTGAGTAGCTGGACACAGGATTATCCGTGGCTGGGGCACAAGGAAGAGGACAACACAATATACTGCCATGTCTGTCGGGATTTTCTTTCTATTGTGGACCAGTAAGTCATTTTTAAATGTTGAAATAAAATAATTTGATTTGCTTTATCAAAAAACATACTGGCAAATGATCATGCATTGAACAGTGATGAATTTAGAAAACACACAGGAGAGAAGCAGATGCATCTTGGCATTTACCAATTATTTTCATTTTTTCCACAATTATGAACAATCACAGGAGAGAAACATTATGAGCTATGTCTTGGTTAATAGATTAAAAGGCTAGAGGCTATGCATGCAGTATGTAAAAAAAAAAATTATTTTTTGGAAATTGAATTTTACCCACACAGGAGAGTGACAGTATTAACTTTTTCATGAAGTAATATGTCACAGCAAAGTAGATGTGATAAATATTTAATCTGAATTTCAGTCCCAGAAAATGTTGAAATGTAATGATTTTTCTATTTCAGCTGCAATTCTTAAGTTGGAATATTAAAGTACTTACAAACAAAAGAAGTATGACAGGACTTTATTAAGTAACAAGTCAGAGAAAAGTACAATGTGATAAATATTTAATTTGAATCTCATTCACGGGTCATCCGGATAACCAGCTTTTCCTATAGGACAAGTAAACTGCCAGGGTTACTTGTCCTAAGGCGTGGGTTAAAGCAATAAATTTTCATCTGACTAAAATTTTTTCCTGGCAAAAATCAATGCCAGTAATTCCCTAAAATGTGGCGTAGTGGGGGCACACACTGTTTTTTCCTCAATACAGTATACAAATTTATTCTAAATAGCCTCTAAGGAGAGAGAGAGACAAAGCATAAAAAGAATGCAAAACCTGAACATAAAGGTACATAAAAGGGCGGTGGTGGGGCAGAGGTGTAGTCTTGATTCTAGGGGGTCTGGGGGTGCTTCCCCCAGAACATTTTTTAAGAGAGTAAGTCAAATTTTGCATGCGCACTGAGAAACTTGAAACTGGCTTATTCACATTTAAACGGTAAAATGCTCTCACTCGTAAAACAAACGTAGCGCACCGCCAGTAAACGTCATCAAAGCCATTTAAAGATATCAATTGTGACTCCTTTTTTGTTGATTAAAGTCACTAACCAGGACTTTGGTGCGATCAATAAATGAGGCTCGTCCACTGTGTCCCACCAGAGTTTTTATTCGTTCCTCATTAACGTGGCTTTTCCGAGGGGCAGCCAACCCTCAGACACTTCATTAACTGAAGTTAAAGATAATGTCCTCCGTTATGTCACGTGGGCTCACCGACAAGCTGAAGTTACGGCCCCTCATGTAAAAAAGGAAAGAAAAAATATATCCTTCATGTGTGGTTTTTGTGGAACTTCACTGATTAAGCGCAATTGGGTGATTCTCATGAAATCAGACTTACTAGGTGGCATGAAGCATTTTGACAAATAAAATAACTGCTATCACAATTATAAGGATACAGTTATAAACATATCATTATAGACTATGTTGCACATGATTTAAAGTGAACGTCATTAAAATATTTTTTGTTGTTTTTTCACATTTAATAGTATAATTCTCATTACTGCGAGTCCATTACTGAATTTAGGTTCTTCGAAATACTAATTTTAATACTTAATAAAAATAAGCATGATAAACTTTCAGTGCATGTTATACTACAAATAGTTACAGTAAATAAACGTGATATTTGGTATTCATTTGTAAAAAAAAAAAAAAAAAAAAAAAGTGAAAATTTTAAGGAAAAGAACTTTGTCCACCACCAATTTTCTCATCCTCCGCAACAATTTTTAATGATCATTTAAGTCCACAAGGAACTTTTATAATCAAGGAATTCTGAGTGGGGGGGACATAATTTCCAGTGACACCCAAGATGGCCACCAGGTAAGCACCTCATTTTATTTCTCTCCAGATAAAATTTGAAAGTTCATACACAACTTTTCATGTCTCATTACCGATATGCAAAGCTTTTAACATTTAAAATTTTAATTTTTTAAAATTCTTGATTAATATTTACCTCATCATGGTCTAAATATAAACAGCTAGGTAAAGTTTAGCTAGGCCTCATAGTGCCTTGAAAGAGGGCAGGAAAGTTCAAGGTCACTCATACTCCGCAACAGCATTATTGCAGTTTGCTTAATTTGGGAGAGGGGTGGAGAACATAACAATTGATGGATGGCATCAATTAAATATAACAGTCCAACATAGAGAAACAGTCCAACACAGACAAATATTGGATTCAGAAAAGTTATTACTTGTATAATAGCAGATGGCCCAACCTCCCAGTACAGAAGCAAGACTTCATTCTATCTGGCCTCCACTGTGTCGTTCATGCATGGGTTTCAGTGGATAACATGGAATTTCACAGAGGCATCACATGGAAAAGGTGCACCAGACGGCATTGGTGGGGCCTTAAAAAACCTGGCAGATAGAGTCGTCTCAACCAGCATTGAAATGAAACCAGCATTCCAGATGCTGATTCTCTATTTAACCAACTACAAAATAATTCATCTGTGACTCTCTACAAGGTGTCAGAGGAAAAAATTAAGGAGAGCAATGAATTGGGTGTTTGGCAAGATGGCGCCTGTGTGTTTGGCATGCCGTCAGCCCTGTCGGTCGTCGAGTTTTTTGCTATTTGTTGCTGTGTTTTTGCTCTGTGTGTTCTGCCGGCACACTTCAGCCTTGCTTGTGTACGGTCGCCAGTCTCTCTTGGACATTAATGCTCTTTATGAGCCGCTGCTGTCGTCTGGGTCCGGGCTTGGAGGGCCCCGCCCTGCTCTGCCACCTGTGCTCGCAGACGTCCCGCTCCACCTGCTCCGTTTTCCTTGCGTTCCTCTCCGGAGGAGGCACTTTAGAAGGCGCGGAAAGTGGAGCGGTGTGTTGGTGAAACTTAAGTTTTACCTGGCAGCCTTCACTAGAGGGTCTGATCCTCGCCTCCTCTGTGATGGATGATATTTTTGGGCGTGGGAGCGCGCGCTGCGCACGAGAGGCTGCTGGATTCGTCCTGTTCCTGAACTGATGACCGGACCGGCTCCGCTAAAGCTGTGCCCGTTTGTGCCGCAGCTTCCTGCTGCTGCCTCTCGCCGGGCTGTGGAGTTTTTACGCCGGTGCTGTCGTCTGCGGGCTCTCAGACGCGGCGTTTCACCTGAGCTCCTCCGGCCGTTGAAACACGCTGCGTCACTGGCTGCTGAGGAGCAGAACTTCCGCATGACCTCATTAAAACCTGCTGATCCCACCGATATCCTTAGTTTGGGTCTCATTAACATCAGATCATTGTCTCTGAAGTCACTGCTGGTGAATGACTTAATTGTGGATCATCGTCTGGATATGATTGGATTATGTGAAACCTGGATTAAATCCACAGCTGTCCTTCCTCTGAATGAGGCCTGCCCACCGGAGTACACTTTTAGTAACGTTTCACGTGATGTGAGGAAAGGCGGGGGTGTTGCTTTTATTTATAAATCCAGGTTTACTTTAGTAACTGTTGGGGGTCAGAAATATAATTCATTGAGCATCTGATTCTCCGTTATGCCCATGATGCTAAGTACTGTCAGGGTCATAAAACTGGAAATCAGCTATGTTATATTGTCACTGTCTACAGGCCTCCTGGCCCATGCTCTGATTTTTTAGATGAATTTGGCACGTTCATCTCTAGTCTTTCAACTAGTGTTGACAACATTTTGATTATTGGTGACTTTAACATTCATATAAATAAGCTCTCTGATCCCCTCGGTAAATCATTTATGGAAATCATGGATGCATTAGGATTTCAGCAGTTCGTTCATGGTTCAATGCATATCAGTGGTAATACTCTGGATTTGGTTCTTGCACGTGGCCTTGCTGTCACAAATATCGACATCCTGCCGCTTGCATCCGCGGTCTCTGACCACTCGCTTATTAGGTTTACAATTACGCTGCCGCGTTTAGTGGAGCAACAACCTTGCCTATCATTGCGGCGACAAATTAAACCTTCAACTTTGACTGAACTCGAAGCAAGACTACCTGAAATCCTAACTTCAAGGTTGATGAAATTTCAGTCAGTAGACAGTCTTGCAGATAGCCTGAATTTAGTGCTAAAAACCACACTTGATAAGATTGTGCCTCCTCTATTAAAGCCACGCCTTCCCAAAGCACAGACACCCTGGTTCAATAGTTATTTGCATGACCTTAGGAAGAAGGCTACAGGGTTGGAACGGAAATGGCGTAGTTCCAAATTAGAGGTGTTTCACCTTGCGTGGCGTGAAGCTATTTTAGATTATAAGCATGCTTTATTGGCTACGAAGCAGGCGTATTATTCTGAATTGATCAACAAAAACAAGCATAACTCAGAGTTCTTGTTTAATACGGTGGCATTTCTTATTCATGGACAGCCACCTGTTGGTCGTTCTCCTTTTTCAGCACAGGACTTTCTGGACTATTTCAAAAAGAAAATAGAAGATATTAGGTTGAGCACATCTCAGCATACTTTGGTTGAATCATTGTATCCAGCTACTGAGCTGGGGACTACTACTGAGGTGCTACCTAGATTCACGGAATTTAACAGTATCTTACAAGGTGTGCTGACGAAACTCGTGATGTCTACTAGAAGCACAACTTGTTTATTTGATCCTATACCAACAAAATTGTTTAAGGATCTTTGGCCCATTCTTGGGCCAACTGTGCTGGAAATTGTTAACCTTTCTTTAAACTCTGGATCTGTTCCAAATTGTTTTAAATCTGCAGTCGTATAGGCCGATATCAAATCTATCATTCTGCTCTAAAATTCTGGAAAAGGTGGTTTCACGGCAGCTTGTGGACTATCTTACTGAGAATGACCTTTTTGAGCCACTGCAGTCTGCTTTTAGAAGACATCACTCCACAGAAACAGCACTTATTAAAGTAGTTAATGATCTTCTGCGAGCAATGGACTCGGATACTACTACAGCATTGGTGTTGTTGGATCTCAGTGCTGCGTTTGACACAGTTGATCATCATATTCTACTTGATAGGCTAGAAAACTGTTTCGGGATTACTGGAACTGCTCTTGTGTGGCTGACGTCTTATCTGTCTGGTCGTTCCCATTGTGTTTTGTGCAATGACACTACCTCTGACTTTAAGGGCATGAAGTTCGGGGTTCCGCAGGGATCCGTTCTGGGTCCCTTGCTTTTTTCCCTGTATATGGCACGCCTTGGGAACATTTTGCGGCGTTTCGGGGTTGCTTTTCATTGTTATGCTGATGATACTCAGCTGTATATGCCGATAGCTGCTGGAAATCCTGTCCACATAAAATCTTCACAGGAATGTCTTGCAGCAGTGAGAAGTTGGATGTCTAGCAACTTTCTACTTTTGAACTCGGATAAGACTGAAATGATGGTTCTTGGCCCAGCAAGACATCGGCACCAATTTGATCAGCTGGCGCTTAGCCTAGGTTCATGTGTTATACATCATACTGACAAAGTGAGGAACCTTGGGGTAATCTTTGATCCTACGTTGTCCTTTGACCTCCACATTAGGGACATTACGAGGACTGCTTTCTTTCATCTGAGAAATATAGCAAAGATTCGCCCCATCCTGTCTATGGCTGATGCTAAGACTCTGATTCACACATTTGTCTCTTCTAGATTGGATTATTGTAATGCTTTATTCTCTGGCCTGCCGCAGTCTAGCATTCGAGGGCTTCAGTTGGTGCAGAATGCTGCTGCCAGAATTCTGACACAAAGTAGAAGGTTTGACCACATTACTCCCATTCTGGCATCCCTTCATTGGCTACCGGTTTCTGCCAGATTGGATTTTAAAGTTTTATTGTTGGTTTATAAAATTGTTCATGGACTGGCGCCTTCCTACTTGGCGGACTTGGTTAAGCCCTACGTACCTGCGAGGCCTTTGCGTTCGCAGGGCACAGGGCTTCTGTGTGTTCCGAGAATTAACAAAAAATCTGTGGGGTATAGAGCCTTCTCCTACCGTGGTCCGGCTCTTTGGAATGATCTACCTGCTGTTATTCGGCAGTCTGACACGGTGGAGATTTTTAAATCAAGACTGAAGACCCACTTTCTTAGACTGTCTTATCATTAATTTTTTAATCTGTTTGTGTTTTCTTTGTAATTTCTTTTTATTCTCCTATGTTTTATCTTTTAACTGTGCTTTTCTTGCTTTTAATTTTGAATTTAGATTAATTTGTGTTGTTGTGAATTATGTGAAGCGCCCTGGGGCGACTTTGTCGTGATTTGGCGCTATATAAATTAATAAATTGAAATTGAATTGAATTGGTTCCTCCACAAATTAAAGCAGTTCCAAGAACCATGAAAATACATCAAGTAAGTCAAAGGTTAAGTTAAATATTACTATAAATAAGTAAGTTTGATAAGTTAATTTCCCTTTTTGGACATTCTCACAAATCATCTTTGCGTACTTACATAGCCCTCTACATCCCATTGTTATCTAGTGCTAGAAAGGGTCTGGTACTACAGTCAGGACATTAGGGACATAATTCCGGAACCACTTCCTGTCACCTCCTCTGCCCGCCATTTCTGTGTTTTGCCTGATATATGGGCAAAGCGCAAAAGGCGTACATAAATGAACTGGCCTACTATTCCATTAAATCTATAGTTCTAAATAAAAAATGGGTTAAGATTCATTACCGTTCTATTTTACACTGAATGTTGTGTGTTTGTGATACACTGCAATTACTTGTTTACTTTTACTTAATTTGTTGTATGTTGTGTGACTGACTCATTCTAAGTTATACAACTGACTCATATTGAATATACAACTAAATGAATTGAATGAAATTAATTGAATGGAAATGTTTTTGTTTATAAAAATATATTCTATAAATAGTGACAATGTGTGTTAAATATGAATCATTGCTGATCTATGAATGTGTTGCACTGAGTCTCATTTCTGAAACAGTGAATTTCATTTCCGAAACACTGTCAATACCGCAATATGTTTATTTGCAAATTATTTAATAATTAGAAAATTGTTTTTAGTTTGTAATTCTGTTGATACAATTTATAGGATTACTTATTTAATCCCTTTAACAAAAAACATTATATAACATTATATAACATGATATAAATCATTAGGTATGTTGCGGTAATGAGACAAATTATGATTTTTTTTTTTTTTTATTTAGAAATATAACAAAGTAATCTTTCCTGAGGCATATATACATCTTGACATAAGTGTTAATAACCTACTTTAAAAATAACTAAAAATAAAAGTATGTAACAATATATTTGATGTGATTTCATGTTGCGGTAATGATATTTTTCTCTGCACTCAATATCTAAAATACTTGTAATTTTATACAAAATTCCCAAAATAATGTCTAATAATAATGTTTTAGTAAGTTCAGATATTAATCTTGGATGCTTAATTGGACATTTGTCTTCAAATGTCTTTTGAAAATTTTGAAGTTGGAATCCTTTCAAATCTGGATTTCGTGAGAATCACCCGCTTTTCTTCCAAGAGGGTCTCTCTCCACTGCAGCTCTCAGGGCAGAACACTCACGCCGCTGAATGGTGATCTCTTTTTTATAATGAATGGGTGGTGACCAAATCGTTAGTGCACTTGGTTCCTGGTTTGTTCACTTGGGTAAAGGTAGAAAAATATTCACAGATTCAAAGTTCACAGCTCAATAAATCCACTACTTTCTACCCTCAGGAAGGTAGACAACAAGCTACAGCCTCATTTCTATCCATATGAACATTATTTTTCTGATCTAGAAAAATAACCGGCCGGCAGATATAGTGTGTTTGACAAACTGATGATATTACGATTATGATATTATTTTCTATCTGCTTCACGACATCTGAACTGGGACCAACAAATTCATTCAAGTCTATTATATAAATAGTCCGATCTTCTGTATCTGTTTTGACAAATAGAGTCTGTACAAATGTGGGACTGAGTTTGAATAAATGTAACAGCACAGCAAAAGCACGGAAAATGCAGATTTATAGTGAAACGCTCTTGAAAACATTGATCATGCCCATCGATTTCTGGTCATGTCTGGTTGTCAGATGCTAACCAAGATGGCGGCACTCTGACAACAGCCAGCAAATGAGCAGATTGCCTGATCCTCAAATTTAGTGAGTAAATAGAAATCTGTGCTTTTGAACAGATGGGATGAGTCACACCAGAGGATCGTGCAATGCCCCACAGAAAAAGACACATTATTGAGGAACTAATAATAACTGCATGTGTCACACTGTGTAAGAGCAGATTCTTTTCTTGCCCCAACAACAGACAAGAGTCCTGGGCCCGTATGCTCGGTGCATCTCAAAGTCCTCTCAAAGAGCTCCTAACTTAGCCTAAAATATCCTGGCAAGGACTCCCAGCCTCAGAGAGACCCAAGAGGTGTCTGAGAGCAACTCTGGACAAGGAGTTGACAGAAACTCCTATCTTAGTGAGGAGGTGGGGGTCACCATGTTGCGAGGTACGATGTGGTCCTGTAAGAGCTGTGATTGGTTGTCACGGAAAGAGAAGGGGAAATAAAAAAATAAATGCACTCTGGGCTCCTACATATGAATGAACAGTAAAATCAACCAATCATATAACTGCATTAAGAAATGTGTAATCGTGAAAATAAATTAATGTCATGATGATGATGATACTCAGCAAAATTAAATTGGAGCGATCACCGGGCCGATGCTAAACCTGTAAATTCTTGTGCTGCAATGCATTATGGGAGTTCTGGGTTTTGGGGTTTTAAATGTTGCTATTGTGGTTCATGTAAGTTTAAAAAATGTTGTTAGTGTTGTTGATTTATTGTGTTTTTGTGAAAAGTGTATCGGGTTTGATGCTGTCCCTGTTGTTTTATCTGAAAAATAGGAGCGCCTCCTAGTGGCAGAGTGCCAAAAAGACAAAAGCTCTTGTTTGTCTTTCATTGTTTCACACAGCTCACCATAAAAATGAATTGTTACACAGTTTGATGTTTGAACATATCTCATTCACATGCCAATTATCTTTATATTAAAAGTGTGTGGGTGCGTGAGTTTATTAATAAGTTCAATGTAAGTACATAATAAAATTAAATATGTTAAAATTGGGGCAGCACGGTGGCTTAGTGGTTAACACTGTTGCCTCACAGCGAGAAGGTCGTGGGTTCACTTCCCGTGACCTTTCTGTGTGGATCCTGCATGTTCTCCCCATGTTTGCCTGGGTTTCCTCCGGGTGCTCAGGTTTCCTCCCACATCCAAAGACATGCGGGTTAGGTGGATTGGAATCTTTAAAATTGTCCTTAGATGTGTGTGTGGGTGTGTCTGTGTTTGTTTGTCTGTTTGTGGCCCTGTGACAGACTGGCATCCTGTCCTGGGTGTACCCCGCCTCGCGCCCTATGACTGCTGGGATAGGCTCCAGCCCCCCGCAACCCTTGACTGGACTAAGCGGTAGAAGATGAATGAATGAATGAATGTTAAAATTGCATGCATGACACAAGAAAGTGAAAACACTTATTTCCATTGTTGTCCATTTAAAAATCAAATGACAAAATAGAAGTAATAATATCAATAATACTGATAATAATAATAATAATGATAATATTAATGTGTGAATATAAGAAACTAAACAATTTATAAATACATTGACAGCAAATTAACGTAAAATAATTATGTAGATCAAGCAGGTTGTGTGTTATTGACACTGTCATCCTACAGAGAATATATCTGCTTCCTCTCTGTCTTTTCCGCCAACTTGTCTGCTTAAGACACGGCTTCCTAAAAAGTCCTTCTCACTACTCTTACCAGTTTTGCACCTTAGGAGCTCTGTGGACAACTTTCATCTTACCAAGGGAAAATTCTAAGAAATGTCTAAGAATTTGAGAAATTATAAGATTTTTCTTAGAATAACATCATTAGGAGCTATTTTTTACAGGCTTACTACACAGGATATGAGTCAATGGCTTTTTTTTTTTTTTTTTGGTTTTTTGGTTTTGGGGATGTTAGACTCCTGACCAACACTGCAGTCCTGTTGGTGGCGGTAATGCTCCATAGAAGCTGGTTGCCAAATGCCATTAAACACGAAGAAGAAGAAGAAGCAGAAGGAGCTATTTTTAGCCTGAGGCTACTTCTTGCATATGGGCCCTGGTCTTTAATCAGCAGACAGGTGAGTCACGATTGACATTGTTAAATGGCTTTGACAGAGGTTGATGAATAAATTGTGGACTCTCTGCTTAAAAAAGAAAATAATAATAATCAGCCCCACCCATTATGCTCTCAAGCTCAGACACACACTGGCACGACAAATGAGTACAAATAGATTCAGCAAGGTTTTATGACTTAATTACAAGATAACACTGAAGGATCACAACTTCTACAACATGTTCGAGCAGGTGTGGTCCCCAAACAATCCCAACGTGCACCGCACCAAGCCAAACATGGACGTATCCATGAAACGGTCTATAGAGCTGATTGCTGACACCAGTTGATTTGCCTTTGATGAGCATTGACAGGTAACTGTTTCAGTGCTCTGATCCATTTAACAGCTACGGAATCACTTCCTTTCATTTTTGCACTTTGTGCACAGTCCCTAAGCTTCTGTTTGTCAGCCTCCTGCTTGTTCAGAACAATGAAAATTCAGTAAGGTATGTCTTCTGTAATATTTTCCAGTTCTAAAGTAGAATTATACTAGTGTATACTAAGGTATATCTAAAAAAGGAAGAGTAGAATAGAGTAGAGTCACTTAGGTGCCTGGTCTTGAAAACCAGGGATGGTAGGTTATTTTGTCATTTTTAGGTCATTTTTAGTTTGTGCATATGTTTTTTGTGTTTTTGGGTTTTTTTTGCTTAATGTAGGGAGATGTGCTCAGTGTGATGCCCACCGGCAGTTACTGAGGATAAATAGAGACGTAGATGAGGTTCGAATCTGTGAATATCTTTCTTTCTTACTTTAACAGAGTGGTTCAAACTCCACCCCTGCCACATCCGGCGTAAAGCTTGCGCCAAATCAGCAAGCAGCTCAGATCTGCTGTGGCGGCCCATTTAACAGAACAGCTAACAGACTTACTAGTAGCAGTTAACCACAGTTTAAACACCGTCTCTGCTGGGCGCTTACTTCCTCTTTTCTTCTTCTGGTTTACTGTACAGTGTTGTGCCTCTGGAGCTCTTTGAGAAGTAAATCAGAAACATAAAAAGTGAAGCTTAAACTGCTATAATCGGAATTTTCCGTTAGTAAACAATTAGCTAATCGAGCGTCGACTTCCTCTTCTTCTTCTTCAAGTGTTATGGCGTGTGACAACCAGAGTAAACGTGCATTACCGCCCCCTATTGTGTTTATTGTGTTTGAGCGTAAACCAGCTTTCCTTACAGCCGGAGTGCAAAACAAGAAAAGGGGAAAAGGAACACGAGGAAGGCAGAAAGAATGGAAATTAAACCTATTTCCAACTGTACCCTAAATTCTACTGAATATATAGAAATTAAAAGGTTTCTGTATTTCTGTCTGTGGGGTGAGGATGTGGAACAGATTGGGAGTGGGGCTCAAGCAATGTCCAAGCATGAACCAGTTCAAACAGCGGTACAAAAATATGGTTTTTTCTAGGTATAGGGAGGAGGAAGGGTAATGAGGGTTAGGGTGTTTTTGTTTTTTGCTTCGGCTTGTAAATATATAGTATTTTGTATGTAAGTAGGTATGTGTAGGTGTATATTTATGTTTGTGTGTATATGTGTGTATATATGTGTATATATGTGTATGTATGTTGAGATACATATATATATATATATATTGATATATATTGATATATATTGATATTGGTTTAGGTGTGTAGGAATCTATGTGTATATGTGGCAAAGGGTATTACTGGTTGTGGGGAAGAAGGGGTAGGGATAAATAAGCTGATGCTTCACCCTACCCCTTTTCGGACATGTTGGGTACACAGTAGGAACTTTTTTGTTGTTGTCTTTACTGATCTATCTTGTAATTGTTGTTGTATCAAATGTTCGAAATAAACAGTTTTCATTCATTCTTTCAAATAGTAAAGTTAACTTCCTACACAATTACAGTTAAAGTTTTTATCTTCAGTTCTTCTCCCCCACGTTTCCTGTTGCCCCTAATCAGTTCCTCTGGTTCTTGAAAGTCCTGTTGGGAGCAGACCAGGATCTGTTCCAGGGATTCCTCGCTGTGACAGTCATCTCGCCATCTTGCAGGCTGTCTGTCAAATGTCACGTCTGCTTCAGTCCAGTGTGTCCCACCCTCAACTTTATTAAAAGCTTCTCCCTCGTGCTGCTTTTAACTGTCTTCGCTTTAACTAACTGTCCTCACTTTAACTAACTGTCCTCGCTTTAACTAACTGTCCTCGCTTTAACTAACTGTCCTCGCTTTAACTAACTGTCCTCACTTTAACTAATTCTCCTCGCTTTAACTAATTCTCCTCGCTTTAACTAACTGTCCTCACTTTAACTAATTCTCCTCGCTTTAACTAACTGTCCTCACTTTAACTAACTGTCCTCACTTTAACGAACTGTCCTCACTTTAACTAACTGTCCTCGCTTTAACTAATCCTCCTCGCTTTAACTAACTGTCCTCACTTTAACGAATTCTCCTCGCTTTAACTAATTCTCCTCGCTTTAACTAACTGTCCTCACTTTAACGAACTGTCCTCACTTTAACTAACTGTCCTCGCTTTAACTAATTCTCCTCGCTTTAACTAACTGTCCTCACTTTAACTAACTGTCCTCACTTTAACTAATTCTCCTCGCTTTAACTAACTGTCCTCGCTTTAACTAACTGTCCTCGCGTTAACTAATTCTCCTCGCTTTAACTAATTCTCCTCGCTTTAACGAACTGTCCTCGCTTTAACGAACTGTCCTCGCTTTAACTAATTCTCCTCGCTTTAACTAATTCTCCTCGCTTTAACTAACTGTCCTCACTTTAACTAACTGTCCTCACTTTAACTAATTCTCCTCGCTTTAACTAACTGTCCTCACTTTAACTAACTGTCCTCACTTTAACTAATTCTCCTCGCTTTAACTAATTCTCCTCGCTTTAACTAATTCTCCTCGCTTTAACGAACTGTCCTCGCTTTAACTAACTGTCCTCACTTTAACTAACTGTCCTCGCTTTAACTAATCCTCCTCGCTTTAACTAACTGTCCTCACTTTAACGAACTGTCCTCACTTTAACTAATTCTCCTCGCTTTAACTAACTGTCCTCGCTTTAACTAATTGTCCTCGCTTTAACTAACTGTCCTCACTTTAACTAACTGTCCTCGCTTTAACTAACTGTCCTCACTTTAACTAACTGTCCTCGCTTTAACTAATTCTCCTCGCTTTAACTAACTGTCCTTGCTTTAACTAACTGTCCTCACTTTAACTAATTCTCCTCGCTTTAACTAACTGTCCTCGCTTTAACTAATTCTCCTCGCTTTAACTAATTCTCCTCGCTTTAACGAACTGTCCTCGCTTTAACGAACTGTCCTCACTTTAACTAATTCTCCTCGCTTTAACGAACTGTCCTCGCTTTAACGAACTGTCCTCACTTTAACTAATTCTCCTCGCTTTAACGAACTGTCCTCGCTTTAACGAACTGTCCTCGCTTTAATTCTCCTCGCTTTAACTAATTCTCCTCGCTTTAACGAACTGTCCTCGCTTTAACTAATTCTCCTCGCTTTAACGAACTGTCCTCGCTTTAACTAACTGTCCTCGCTTTAACTAATTCTCCTCGCTTTAACGAACTGTCCTCGCTTTAACTAACTGTCCTCGCTTTAACTAATTCTCCTCGCTTTAACGAACTGTCCTCGCTTTAACGAACTGTCCTCACTTTAACTAATTCTCCTCGCTTTAACGAACTGTCCTCGCTTTAACGAACTGTCCTCGCTTTAATTCTCCTCGCTTTAACTAATTCTCCTTGCTTTAAAGAACTGTCCTCGCTTTAACTAATTCTCCTTGCTTTAACGAACTGTCCTCACTTTAACTAACTGTCCTCGCTTTAACTAATTCTCCTTGCTTTAACGAACTGTCCTCACTTTAACTAATTCTCCTCGCTTTAACTAACTGTCCTCACTTTAACTAATTCTCCTTGCTTTAAAGAACTGTCCTCGCTTTAACTAATTCTCCTTGCTTTAACGAACTGTCCTCACTTTAACGAACTGTCCTCGCTTTAACAAACTGTCCTCACTTTAACGAACTGTCCTCGCTTTAACGAACTGTCCTCGCTTTAACGAACTGTCCTCGCTTTAACGAACTGTCCTCATTGTACTTATGTTCACTTTAAAGTGTAGGTGACACCAAAAAAAAAAAGTGCACAAATAATCATTAAAAATAATGAAATGTTGATATTTAAAAAATAATTCTTAAACATAAAAGTTAAGTGAGCAGGTGAAGGTATATAAAATATGATGATATAAAATGTTTAATAATGATAAATTTGTTGATGATGTGAAAGCCATTCGCTGGTCTGAGGTGTTATCTATTCATAATCCTGAAATTGCACTTGCAAGATTTAATAGCTTATTCCTGACTTTAGTTGAAATTCATGCTCCTTTGACGAAGTTTACTGTCAGGAATATTGTCACACCCTGGCTAGATGATGAAATTAAAGACTCTATTAAAATGAGAGATCAGATTAAAAAGACGGCAATTATAACAGGAAATAAATCTAACTGGGACCTTTATCATAAAATAAGGAACTCTGTCACCAAACCCAATAAAAAGAAAAATAGTAATAGTGATAAAAGTAATGGACCTTATTATTTTTTTCAAAAACCATATGGATTTGAATCACGTGTGATTACATCAGACATGCTTGAACCCTCGTGGGCATGCGAGAGTTTTTTCACGCCTGTCGGTTACGTCATTCGCCTGTGGGCAGTCTTTGAGTAAGGAGTCGCCCACCCTCTCGTCGATTTTTTTCATTGTTTAGGAATGGCTCAGAGACTGCTGCTTTGTTTGATAAAAATTTTAAGGCACAACTGAGTGGACACCATTCGATAAATTCAGCTGGTTTTCGGTAAAAATTTTAACGGCTGATGAGAGATTTTGGTCTGTTAGTGTCGCTTTAAGGACGGTCCACGGCGCCTGACGGCGATCTGCGCTTCGAGGCGGCAGCGTCTCGCCGTTTCAAGTTGAAAACTTCCACATTTCAGGCTCTGTTGACCCAGTAAGTGTCAGAGAACAGAGAACTTTCAGAAGAAGTCGGCATGAGGAGTTTATTCGGACATTCCATTGTTAACGGTCATTTTGTAATGAAAGAACGTGCAGGCAGAGTCGCATGTCGGGCTGGACCCGACCGCGGGGGGTCGCGGCAGGAAAAACACCTCCGTTGGAAACCTTAACGGGCAAGTTGTAACATGCCCAAGCTGTTAAACAATTTCTCAGTTACTCACTTGTTGAAAGCCATCAAAAGCCGCCTGAATTTTACAAATGGTTTTCAACACGGAGGTGTTTTTCCTGTCGCGGCGCACACAGATTTGCCGAGTCGTCATGGAAACGACTCGGCGAATTTGCACGCACGTCTTTCATTACAAAATGTCCTTAAACAGTGGAATGTCCGCATAAAGTCCTCATGCCGGCCTCTTCTGAATCTTCTCTGTTCTCTCACGGCGTCCTGGGTGAATTAAGCGTTAAATTAGGATGTTTTCAGGTCGAAACAGGCCGACGACGGCGCCTGGAAGCGCTGCGCGATGTCCCGCTCCGTGGGAAGTCCTTACACCGACAGAAACACCCCATAATCTCTCATCAGCCGTTAAACTTTTCACCGAAAACCTGCTTAATTTCTCGAATAGTGTCCACTCGGATATTCCTCACAGGTCCAGAAAAGATGTTGATAAAGCAACGCGCGCCGTCTGCAGCGGCTATTCAGACAAAGAGATTCCGACGGGCGGGGTGGAGCACTCCTCACTCAAGGCCTGCCCACAGGCGAATGGCGTCACCGACGCGTGAAAAAACTCACGCATGCGCACGAGGGTTCAAGCTTGTCTCACATAAAAACATATGAATCAAATCCATTTATTTTTTGAAAAAAATAAAAAGGACCGCTTTTTTCATTACAGACCTCATATATATATACTTGAGGTTCGAGTTCAGAAAGCAGGAACTGACAGCAAAGATATGGAATGTTGTAAATCAGTTGATAGGTAAGAAAAACAAAATCAATCTGTCCTTTCTTGAGGTAGATAATAAATTCATAACAAAGCCTGTAGATGTTGCTAATTACATCAATGATTATTTTATAAGCAAACTAGACAAATTAAGAGAAAATATGCCTAATCCAAGTAATGTTAAATCTTATCTATTGACGCCTTTATGGTGTCAAATCTTGCACATAATCATGTTCTCGCTGGGGAGGCTGAGATTTTGTTGTCAGTGTAAACAAGCGTTTGTGGCAACTTGTTTGCAACATTGCGTCGTTATGGAGTTCAACCAAATTGTGTATTTAGGTGTTTAACTAAGATAATCGTGAGTCTTTAAGGTGAGTTTAAATAAAAAATGGTGTTGCTGTTATGCCGCGTTCACACCGGATGACACGCGAGTGACAGCAGCGACAGGTTGCCATGTAATCCCTATGGAAGGACGCGTTGTGGCGCCACAAAAGTTCAAGCCACGCAATGCGACGCAATGTGATGCAATGCAACGCGATGGACGCGAATTAAGCAATTTTGAGTGATTGGCGCATTTGTGACGTGATATCGTGTCACATTGCCCTCCTCCCCAAGTTGAAAAATCAGAATTTTTTTGTCTTGTCGCATCGCGATGACCAATCAGGGACTGGATATGTAGTGACGTGGAGATGTCTGGAGTTTATACTTGATGTGGACATGTCCTGTCTCTGGCAGCCAGCCTGTGAGCAGGACTTATGTCCCTTTTGTCCTTCATTTCACAATTATGACAGAATTTGAGGGGAGAGCGAGCAGCAGCACCGCAGCAGCCAATTTTTTTTCACGTGCACACGCGAACCAATCGTCTGTGAAGATAATTTTGTTTATTAACTACACAGATGTATAATAAAACAAATGGAGACTGGTTTATAACACAATGATAGAGTTTGAGGGGAGAGCGAGGAATTGCAGCGGCAGCCAGTTTGTTTGTTTTTTCTTTTTTAAGTTGTTCACAAGTGCGCGTGCGAATGGGACAGGAGGTCCTCAAACTGGGTCCTGGAGAGGCAGAAGTACCACTGAAAGCGGCTGTCATCCAGACGCAGCTCCTGCAGCAAATAATGAAACTCCCCGAATTGGGAACGTCTCATGAGGATGTTGTGAACCCAGGGACGGTGCCGCTGGAGATGTTTGTCAGCTGTCCCCAACAAATAGAGCACAGCAACTTGCTCCGTGTGATCAAGGTCCACCACGTTGACTTGACTGACAACCGGAGCCATTGAGCGGAATGGAAGCTCCTCCTATTTGATGACGCATTGAGGTGAATTTGAGGTGAGGTGAAAGCAGAGCAACACACTGGGTGATGGTGGCGCGTCCATCGCCAGACAGAGACGCGAATTTGTGGCGCCGCGTGTCGTGCGGTGTGAACGCGGCATTAGAGTTGTGTTTCGGGAACCGGTTCTTTACAGATATCCTTAAGAAATGATTCGATCCATCAACATCAATAGCCTTTTTGCTTAACGATTCCCTTATCGGTCCTTCAGAGTGGCTGTTGTTTTTGGGGGTGTTTGTCAGGAAAATGATCATTTCTCTACATTGATTACAGACCCTGCAGTGGGTCTGTAATCAGGTGTTTCTGCAGCGCTTCGATCTGCTGCTTCGTTTGTTCTTTGTTTTATTTCTCTTTAGCTTAATTTTCCCCCGCTAACACACCAAACTGTTATTGTCTTCTGAAACAGTTGATAGATGTATTTTATAACTTAAAAACGGGGCCGATGCTAATGCATTAGCATGTCTATGGCATTTTCGATGTTAAAGTTAGCATTAAGCTGAGCCATTATCAAGCCTCCCTCCCCAGCACGTAAAGGATTCTCGATTTCTCTGCTGCTTTTGATATCATTGACCATCATCATTATCATATTATTGAGGAAGAAACCTCAAGCAGACCAGGCTCAAAGGGGTGACTCTCTGCTTGGGCCATGATACAGAAACAAATTATAAAACAGTTTATAAAACAATATTCAGGAAATGTTGCTGGTGCACAGGACATCAGGTTTTCGAGGTAGACGCCACATCCATCTCTGGATGGAGCCGCACCTCAAACAGAGAGAAGAAAAAACAGAAACAGGCATCAGAAAGAAAACAAATGCAGTTTAATTTGTCATCATTAAGTAAACAAGAAAAACAAAAGAAATACTAAGGTGATCACCGGCCACTAGCCCTAAGCTTCACTAAAAGACCCAGAATTTGGGTAAAGTTGAGGTCGCGGCACGCTCTGTTTAGTAATAAAATGAATTAAAAGAGTAAAAAGCATAGAAACATGCTATGCTAGTATGCTAGCCATACGAAAGGGAAAATAAGTTCATCTTAAGTCTGGACTTGAAAGTCTCCATATAATCTGACTGTTTTATTGATGCAGGGAGATCATTCCACAGAACAGGGGCATGATAAAAGAAAGCTCTGTGACCCACAGACTTCTTATTCACCTTAGGGACACAAAGTAGTCCTGCACCCTGAGAACGCAAAGCCCGGGCCGGTACGTAGGGTTTAATTAGGTCAGCTAGGTAGGGAGGTGCCAGTCCATGAACAATTTTATAGGCTAGTAACAGAACCTTAAAATCTGATCTCACATGGACAGGAAGCCAGTGAAGAGATGCCAAAATGGGTGTAATGTGGTCAAACTTTCTGTTTCCTGTCAAAAGATGGCCGAAGGAAAGTAGCTGCGCACAACATGGATTCAAAGCACCTGATATGGGGGTCTGGATCCACTCGTAAACCCGAGCATCAACATCTGTATGTACTGTGTGTACTGTATGTATATACTGTATGTACTGTGTGTACTGTGTGTATATACTGTATGTACTGTGTGTACTGTGTACTGTATATCTGTATGTATGTACTGTGTGTACTGTGTGTATGTATGTACTGTATGTACTGTGTGTGTGTATGTACTGTATGTACTGTGTGTGTGTATGTATGTACTGTGTGTACTGTATGTATGTATGTACTGTATATCTGTATGTATGTACTGTGTGTACTGTGTATGTATGTATGTACTGTATGTATGTACTGTATGTATGCATGTACTGTGTACTGTATGTACTGTGCACTGTATGTATTTATGTATGTATGTACTGTGTGTACTGTGTGTGTGTACTGTGTGTATGTACTGTGTGTATGTATGTTTGTATGTACTGTATTACTGTATGCATGTACTGTGTGTATGTACTGTGTGTATGTATGTATGCATGTACTGTATTACTGTATGCATGTACTGTGTGTATGTACTGTGTGTATGTATGTATGCATGTACTGTATTACTGTATGCATGTACTGTGTGTATGTACTTTGTGTACTGTATGCATGTACTGTGTGTATGTACTGTGTGTATGTATGTATGCATGTACTGTATTACTGTATGCATGTACTGTATTACTGTATGCATGTACTGTGTGTATGTACTGTGTGTACTGTATGCATGTACTGTGTGTATGTACTGTGTGTATGTATGTATGCATGTACTGTATTACTGTATGCATGTACTGTGTGTATGTACTGTGTGTACTGTATGTATGTACTGTGTGTATGTATGTACTGTGTGTATGTATGTATGTATGTACTGTGTGTATGTATGTATGTACTGTGTGTATGTACTGTGTGTATGTATGTATGTACTGTATGTATGTACTGTGTGTATGTATGTTTGTACTGTATGTACTGTACGTATGTACTGTATGCATGTATGCATGTACTGTGTGTGTGTGTGTGTGTGTGTGTGTGTGTGTGTGTGTGTGTGTGTGTGTGTGTAGGTACTGTGTTGTATGTATGTACTGTGTGTGTATGTATGAATGTATGTAGGTACTGTGTGTGTATGTATGTACTGTGTGTGTATGTATGAATGTATGTAGGTACTGTGTACTGTATG